>NC_139514.1:112556997-112671997 GCF_947247035.1 Vipera ursinii
GGTGGGATGCGAACCTGCACTAATTGCAGGCAGCTGGTGTTACTTAAGGAAGGGGCATTAGCCCACTGCTCCACCAAGGCTCTTGGTGCACATTGGCCAACATGTGATTTCCAACAGCCTTGATCATTTGTAGCATCTTTAGCTTTGTCACAAGATATTTCTCTTTTACCTTTCTTGATTTTTTTTTCTTTAACTTTGTGTTGCTTTTATTTATTTTTAAAATAAATATTTTGTTAATCATATTTTAATAAAAAAAACAACATATCATATGATTGACTGATTGTGTGCTATCAGGTCATTTTTTGGTCCTAATGATCACATACATTTTCTTCACGACAAGCAGTCTGTAACCTCTTCTTTTCAAGTCTCCCCGCAAAGCACTCATTGCCCCTGGCAAATTTTTATTTTAATTTATTTTAATTCCATTTATATGAGTTTATCCCATCTACTGCTGGTTGTCCTCTTCTTCTCTGTTCTTTGCTTCTTACCAGCTTCTGGGGGATTTTCCGCTTCAAAGCAAGCAGCTTAATGGACCCAGTACTCAGAGTTCTGCAGAGCAAGCTACAAATCAATTAATGTGATTTTATTGTAAGAATGGAGGTTGACAGTATATTTATAGGGGGGAAAAGCATGTCTTCATTTTTATTTTCTTTCTTGAACCATAAGCATTTCAAAATGCATTTCACTTTATATTATGTTGGAAATACAATTGAAATAGTCAAGAAAACCAACCTTTGACACAGAACAACATTCAGCCTCATTAACCAAACAAGGATTAATAATAATAATAATAATAATAATAATAATAATAATAATAATAATAATAATAATAATAATAATAATGACCTAATAAAGCCCTAAATGGCATGGGTCCGGGATTATCTTAGGGAGCACCTGCTGCCAGCATCAACTCTCTCATCGTCCTGTGCGCCCCAACAGGGAAGGCCCTCCTCAGGGTCCTGCCAGTCAGGGAGTGCCGGCGGGCTATCCCCAGGGGGAGAGCGTTCTTGGTGGGCATGCCTGCCCTATGGAATCAACTCCCTGTGGAACTCCAGATCACCCCCGACTCTTGCTTGTTTCGCCGGGACCTAAAAACCTGGCTATTTGAGTTAGCCGGCCTGGACTGAGGGATTTTAAGGTTTTAAATTTTAAATTTTAAACTCTTTAGGGGCTATTAATTTTATTTTATTTTAAGTTGTACATTGCACTGTTTTAATTTGCCCTGTAAAACCGCCCTGAGTCCCTCGGGGGAAAAGGGCGGTATATAAATCTAAACAAACAAACATATAGATTCAATGGCAGTATTCCACAATATATAACATCCCAGGATAAAACTGGATTCCAAATATGGTCCTTACCAAGGGATTTTATATATATATACTTACAATTCATGTGATCTTCATTCTATCTCTCTGTTAATGAGGTCCTACAGAAATAGTCCTAGAGAAATAGAGGATCTCTCTTTATTTCTCTCTCATCTCTCCCGTCTGTCTGTCTGTCTGTCTGTCTATCTGTCTATCTATCTATCTATCTATCTATCTATCTATCTATCTATCCATCCATCTATCATATATCAGCACTGAAAATATAGTAAATGCATGATACATTGATCATATGTCTTGCTCAAGTTTCTTGCTCTTTAATATGAAATCCATTACTTCTACAATGACAAATAAACTTTGTTTGTTTCTGATTTATATAACCTCTTCCATTCCATTGCCAAAAGGCTAATTCAACCAATTACTTTTTACGTTTCAGTTAGCTCATGCCCATCCTGTTCCTTCCAATATATCACTCCCTTAATATTATCTTTAAGAGGAAAAACAACATGGAAACAGCCTTCCTTTTGCTAACCTTTTACTTTTCACAGCACAATAGTTGTAACATATAATCCGTGCTGTTTTTGTAAAAGAAAAAGGTGTTGGAACTCACACATGTCATACAACCAGCCTTGCCTACCCTACAAGGTTCCATCCAAAAAAAGGTGTCGGAACTCCGTTCTGAGCGTTCTATAACAAAAAAAAGCCTTGCATATAATAAACATTGAATGGCAATGTCTAGGTTTACTCAACTTCCAGTTTTATTCCATTACAGCTATTATTCTGCACATATGGGTTTTTTTTGGTGTTTTTTTTTTTGTTTTAATGATGTCAGGAACCTTAATTAAGCTGGAAATGTGTTTCTGTTCTGGGAGTTGAAAAGCACAGCGCAAACCCGTTCCCTTATTTTTCCCTTTAGATCTCCCCTGTGCACCTCTTAAAATCCTCAAAGAGAGAGTTGCCAGCTTGAAACCCACTGATGATCGATATTAATGATTCATCTGTAATGCCATTGCAGTCTGAAGCTTACAACAAAAGGCAAACAGAGACTACCGTTGACTGAATTAACAAGAAAGTGATATTAAAGCCGAGTCAATTCTGAACGTGGATCTTGCCAGCTGTTATCTATCATATTTAACCCAAAGACAATTAATTTCCACTTCCTCCTGCAAATGATTACCCATAAATTGAAGGTGGGGGAAAGTTCCTGCTTTTGTTGAGAATAAAGGAAAAAAATTTCTGTAGAAAGGGAGTGAAATGAAATAATGAAAGGAAGAGAGAGAGAAAAAAAATAAACAACACCTGGTCTTAATTCAATCCTACTCTTGAATAATTTGGAGGGGGGGGAAGAAAAAAAAAAACTTTCCCCTAGCATTTGTGTATTTGGAGGATGATGTTATCACATTATCCTCTTGGACTATATATTTTTATTCTTTGAATAGTTCTAGGATCTTACGATTTAATGGCTGCTTTGCATACTGTATGTGAAACATCCTAAGTCTGATCACTGGGACAGTGTAATATTGCATAATCATTAATTATATTTGCAGGACCATCTGCTGCCGGGGACGACTTCCCATCGCCCAGTGCGCTCACACAGAGAGGGCCTCCTCAGGGTGCCATCGGCCAGACAATGTCGGCTGGCGACCCCCAGGGGGAGGGCCTTCTCTGTGGGAGCACCAGCCCTTTGGAACCAACTGCTCCATGAGCTGCATTGGCTCCCAGTTGTCTTCCGAGTCAGATTCAAGGTACTGGTAATGGTTTTCAAGGCCCTACATGGCATGGGTCCGGAGTACCTCAGGGATCACCTGCTGCTGGCATCAACTTCCCTCCGCCCTGTGCGTTCCCACAGAGAGGGCCTCCTCAGGGTGCCACCGGTCAGAGAATGTTGTCTGGTGGCCCCCAGGGGAATGTCCTTCTCTGTGGGTGCCCCGGATTTATGGAATCGGTTGCCGGTCGAGCTCCGGATGGCACCTGACCTTCGCTCCTTCCGACGCGATCTGAAGACGCATTTATTCGAACAAGCCGGCCTGGCCTGATGGGGGATGGGTTTGGGATTTTATTGTTGTTTTTTAATATATGTATTTACTGTTTTAGTTTGGGCATTGTATTTAATTCTTTTTAACTTTTGTATTTTTGTATTTTTATATATTTGCCCTGTTCACCGCCCTGAGTCCTTCAGGAGAAGGGCGGTATATAAATAAAATAATAATAATAATAATAATAATAATAATAATAATAATAATAATAATAATAATAATAATAATAATAATAATAATAATAATAATAATAATAATAATAATAATAATTATTATTATTATTATTATTATTATTATTATTATTATTATTATTATTATTATCTGCCCCTTGAGCGGCCCCGGACCTCCAGTCCTTTCGCCGCAACCTCAAAACTTTCGTATTCCATCAGGCTGACCTGGATTGATGATGGGTTTTTAAATACGTTTTAATTTTTAACTGTGTAGTTCATTTATTTTGGGGCTGTTATTTAATTCTTTTTTTTTTAATTTTTGTATTATTGTTTTTTATTGTTGTGAGCCACCCTGAGTCCTTCAGGAGATAGAGCGGCATATAAGTCCCAAAAATAAATAAATAAATAATAAATTCTACAAGTGTCCTTCAGTTGTATTCTGATGTTAAGATCATATTTACTTGGAGAATCAAGAAAGACCTATTTTAGGAAAGAAAGCACGAAAGGTAGAAATAATGGGGGGGGGAAACACATCACGGCCATTGCAGAGCTCAGGTTTTTTGGTCCAACAATCCAATTTATTGGAACTCCAAAACATGCATTTTTTTTTCATTTCTTTCTTCCTCCTGTCTCTATTTCTCCTTCCTTCTTTCTTTCCTCCCTCCCTCCCTCCCTTCCTCCCTCCCTGCCGAATTCCTGCCTTATTTTCTTTTGTGCCTTATTTTTTTTTAATTACTGTTACTGTTCTTAAAAACTCTGAAGTTGCCTGGTGCTTTCTTGATTCTAGTAAGGACTTGGGAAATCCAGTGTAGTAAATGAAAAAAGAAAAAATGTAACACCCCCCAAACGAGGGAAAATAGATTAGTGAAAATGTGACAACGGGGATGTCATCCTTGCATCCTTTGAGCTATTCTAATACCAAGGAAGACAACGCAGAAATAGGCTTAGAGGAAAGAACAAGGTCAGCAATTACATTATTTTTTTTGCCAAACGTGTCATCTTGCTAGGTTTTTACTGTTTACTGCAGAAATCTAGCAGGAAAGATTCCCATGAATATTCATACAGTACACATTTTATAGACATCTATTTGAACATATGGATTTTTATATACATTTTTTTAGTATGCAGATTTTATTGCATTTTTTTTCCTAAGGAACAAGGAAGAATTTTTACACATACTTTTTCTCTATGAAACACGTTTGGTACATATTTGCCTCAACTATTTTTATGTGGTAATCAACACTGGATGCATAAATTGCTACATGAGTAATTCTGACTTCTTTTATACCTTATCTGCATCTGAAATGTTGCATCCATTTGACAATTTGACTGGATTGCATTCCTTGTCCACCACTAGGCTGGCAAAGCCTTCATATTTTGTCTAATTCAAAATTCAAGGCAAAGTTGAACTTTTGTATTAATTAAGGCATTTGAAGAATTCTAAGGAAATCCAGAGAGATTTTGTTTGGCCAATTTCCAGCATTCTCAATTAAAATCATACAGAATGTTTATATAAATAGATTTGTTGCCTTAACATTCGGAGGAGAAGGAAAATTTCTTCTTCTTTCTTGGAATGAAGCCTTCACATGTTTTTTTTATCTGCTTCCTGTATTATGAACAAGCAACTATGACCACCTTGTTTTCATTATTTCCAATTATCCATGTGAAGAAATGGAGAAATCAATTCTGTTTCAACATGCTAAGCCATGTTTTCAAATAAACATGGCTAATTAGTTTGGAAAGAAAGAAAAAAAGATTTGATCAGGGTTCTGGCCTCAACTCTTAGAGCCCCGTAACAGGGGTGAGAATTTAGAGGGACCCTCGCAAGGGTGAACACCTTGAATATGGAAGGATCTTGCCCTTTGCCACCGACCCAGTGTGCCGGACGTTCCAACGGTCACACTTGGGAACTGCGATGGTTCAGAGGCAGAGTCCTAGGACAAACTGAGGCACCAATACAAGTTTGTTCAAGGTGAGAGAGCACAGAGTGCCCGGGGTAGATGTTTTGCCCCCCCGAGAGCTTTGCACATCCCTCTATTTATTGAGCAGTTTCACCGGGAAGGGGGGAAGTACACATGAGGAATTAACATATGTGAGGTCAAAGGAAAACATAACTCAGTGCATACATCTGCTAATGAAGAGAGCAAAGGTCATTACAGGAAACAATAAAACATAGTTTATGCTAACAGAGAACTGCTAATGCAGAGGGCAAAGGTCATTACAGGAAACAATAATGCATAGCTATCTTATACAAATGTTAACAAAGTTGACAAGGATTATCATAGGAAGACATAACTTGAGGCAGAGATAATTGCAGGAGACAGGGGCCATATCTTGAGGCATGGGCAATTACATGAAACAAGTCTTGTTATAAATGAAGAATCACCAGAGGCAGGAATGTGATGCAGGAATGTGACCTTACAATTGCAGAAATGTTATCACTAGAGACAGGAAGGGAGAACTTTGTAATTTTTAATATAGGAATCAAAAAGGTCTTTTTGGATATAGGAATCAAAAAGGTCTTTTGGGAGTCTGGGATATCTACAGAGAGCAATCATTCACTCAGATGTCCCTTATCAAGAAATGCCATTTTTCCAGCAATTGCATTCACCAAATCATTAATTTTGTGGATTAGATGTTTTTAAATAGCTTTGGAAGCCAGAACTATATCAACATTATGTATTGTATGTGTGTATGTGTTTGTGTGTGTATATACATATCAGCTCATAGTTGTGTAAATTTTAGATTGCTAACAGTTGTTTTAACCTCTAGGCCGCAAGCTCTATCTCACTTTGTTAGCTGAGAAGCAAGGGAGATACGTGTAAATGCTTGTTAACTATTTAGATTACCTTGCTAGGCCCATATCTCCCTTGCTTCTCAGCTAACAAAGTGAGATAGAGCTTGTGGACTAGAGGTTAAAACAACTGCCTAATGTGCAATCAGCCCAGGTTCGAATCTCAGAAGGGTATGGCTGACTGACAAAAACAAATAAGTTTGAAATACATATCAGTCTCCCTTTAATTCTTTGTTAGCAATCTAAAATTTACACAAATATGAGCTGTCACTGTTGTGACTACTGCCTGTCGATGGCCTTCGGTTAGACTGAAACAGGAAATAAAGATTTGTCCCATGTTTGGGGCCTAGCAAGGTAATCTAAATAGTTAACAAGCATTTACACATATCTCCCTTGCTTCTCAGCTAGCAAAGTGAGATAGAGCTTGTGGCCTAGAGGTTAAAACAACTGCCTAATGTGCAATCAGCCCAGGTTCGAATCTCAGAAGGGTATGGCTGACTGATGAAAACAAATAAGTTTGAAATGCATATCAGTCTCCCTTTAATTCTTTCTTAGCAATCTAAAATTTACACACACACACACACACATCTATCTATCTATCTATCTATCTATCTATCTATCTATCTATCTATCTATCTATCTAGATCTTTGGTCATTTGGGTTTTTCCCCGCGTAGAGTTGGAGGTGTAGGAGCAACGTTTCGACGGAATCCCATCCGTCATCCTCAGGCTGGTGGCTTCAGCTTCCTTCTTCTGGGAGAAGCATGTGGTAGTGGATGTTTGTTCCTCTTTTTTAAAACCCGAATGACCAAAGATTCACATACAAACACCCGTGAAGACTCAGGGCGGCTTTACAAGCTTAGCAGTAGCCTTCATTCTATGTATATGCCTGCTTATTAGGGCTTTCACACATACCCCCAAGCGGCATTATTACAAAGTCAGCTTAATTGCCCCCAACAATCTGGGTCCTCATTTTACCTACCTCGGAAGGATGGAAGGCTGAGTCAACCTTGAGCCTGGTGGGACTCAATCCTGCACTAATTGCAGGCACCTGGTGTTACTTAAGGAGGCATTAGCCCACTGCTCCACCAAGGCTCTTTCTGTCCACGATGGCTGATATCCACGTGTATAGAAGGTTTTCAATGTGCTGGAGAAATTGATTAAGTTGGTTGATTAGGGAGTGATAAGGACAATCACAGGCTGAAAGCAACCTGTGATCAGAATGCAGTGAAACCAGATATTGTAGATAGCCAGCAGAAGGAAAATAGATATATGATAGGTTTGGCAAGATGTGGTAACGTGAAGGAACAAGAAGAAAAAAACAAGCAAAAGGTAAAGATAAACAAGGATTGAAGACTGCAGAAAAAAGAAAAGAAAAGAAAAGAGAAAAAAGAGAAAAGGGAAGGAAAAAAAAAAGAAAAGAAAAGAACGCACTCACCAGATGAGTCCATACTTATTTCATTCAACTGAGTTTGTTCATCTTAAGACACAAATACAGGACATGACTGCACAGCCCAGTAATAATCTGATCCTCCCCTCCTCTCTTCTTGATCTGCCATTATTCAAGGCTTATATAACCTTATTTCCTGTTACAGCTCAACTAGAAAATGATGGTAACTGACATGAACTGCATAATTCATACCTGGTTTGATTTACCAGGAGTTGAATTAAATGCAGAAGTTAAAAAAAAAACAAGAAGGCAAGGCACTGAAATGAGAAGAGAAAGCAAACACAGATTAACTCAATGCTGACACATGTTTAGCTTTCCTTTCTATAAAACTATTTAGCACTGACCTTATTTGATTTTTTTTTCCAGAATAAAGAAAAAAAACACACACCATGATGTCTGGAAAAAGAGAACAATTCCAGATTGTTTTGTGGTGCTCTAAAGTGTCTAGATTTGAAGGTATGTTTTTTTTTTTGGATCCTAGGAACTAGAGAACAATCTAAATTACTGGTGCCCAATTGAGAGAATTCGATATACAGCAAAAGCAACTGGAAGGTTTTACTAGCCATTAATATTTTCCCTTCACTAAAGAAACTGAGAAGGATTTTGTTGTTTTATTTGAAGGTTGCTATTTTTTTAACAGACTTTTTGTATGTTTTTGATTTCTAAATCAATCAATCATCAATCAATTCTATGTCCTCATGGACATAGAATTCTAATTTATTGCCAATGTTCCAGGGAGAAAATGGTTGCATTTTAAGGATGCTTTGAAGTTAATTAACTGTAGAAAAAAAACTTATTTTCCCTTCTTTTGAACTTCTGTGGAATTCTACTGAAGTAGAAACATTCAAGGTTACCTTGAATTAATCCTATGAAGAATGCAAGGCTAATTCTAGTTTAGATGATAAATTCTTAAACGGAGGAATTGTGATTTGCTTTCATTTCCTCTGACTATACCTCATTCTTCTTGGTTAATAATAAATCCTAACAAGGATAATTAGCTATAACTTAGCTATCGTTACATAATTCCAGAAGAGTAACCAATGTTCCAAGACAAAATCATTATTTCAGATATGGCAGTAATGACAAAAACCAAAAGAAAATCTTATCTGAATATTGCTATAGTGATTGGGGGAAAATATTGGAAAAGAAACTTTCAAGTTGTGAAGGCAGAACCCTAAACCGAAGAAGAAGAAGAAGAAGAAGAAGAAGAAGAAGAAGAAGAAGAAGAAGAAGAAGAAGAAGAAGAAGAAGAAGAAGAAGAAGAAGAAGAAGAAGAAGAAGAAGAGGAGGAGGAGGAGGAGGAGGAGGAGGAGGAGGAGGAGGAGGAGGAGGAGGAGAAGAAGAAGAAGAAGAAGAAGAAGAAGAGTAGTAGTAGTAGTAGTAGTAGTAGTAGTAGTAGGAGGAGGAGGAGGAGGAGGAGGAGGAGCCAGGATATAACTAAATTTCAAGTTTACACTTTGGTTAATTGCTCTGTTAATTATACAAAATTTCCCACGCCATTGACTGGATAAACAAATATTGATCTGATTGGGCAATGCAGACTGTGTTTTTTGGGGAAGAAATTGCACAGATTAGCAGGCATTATGTCAAAAATTTAGCAGCAACAAAAACCACTGCAACAACAGTAACAACATGGCAAATGGTGTGAAATGTTAGAAGTTGCAGTGCCTTAATATCAGAAGGTCGGCAGTTTGGCAGGTTGAATCCCGAGTGCCGCGTAACAGAGTGAGCGCCTGTTACTCGTCCCAGGTTCTGCCAACCTAGCAGTTCAAAAGCACGTAAAAATGCAAGTAGAAAAATAGGGACCACTATGGTGGGAAGGTAACAGCGTTCCGTGCGCCTTTGGCGTCTAGTCATGCCGGCCACATGACCACAGAGACGTCCTCGGACAAGCGCTGGCTCTTCGGCTTTGAAACAGAGATGAGCACCGGCCCCTAGAGTTGGAAAACGACTAGCACGCATGTGCGGGGGAACCTTTACCTTTACCTTTACCATAAGTTACTAATCATTACAGTGCCTTAATATCTGAGTATCATAAGTTACTAATCATTGCAGTGACTTAATACCTGAGTATCATAAGTTACTAATCATTGCAGTGCCTTAATATCTGAGTACCATACGTTACTAATCATTGCAATGCCTTAATATCTGAGAATCATAAGTTACTAATCATTGCAGTGCCTTAATATCTGAGTACCATAAGTTACATCATTGCAGTGCCTTAATATGTGACTACCATAAGTTACTAATCATTGCAGTGCCTTAATATCTGAATATCATAAGTTACTAATCATCGGGAGTTGAGCTTTTCCGAACTGGCAGGACAAAAGAGTTACTTCTTTACATTTGCACAGCACACTAGATTAAGCTACAGTAGAGACAGATCTAGTATCATTCATGCTTGGTAAGAATGCAGTCATTATTTTAAGAGTTTGGGTGAACCAAGTCATATAACATTCTCCAAATAAAAAATAATCAAGGGTCTTTAGTTTGCTTCTCAATTGGAAAAAAAAATGACTTACTGTTGTCTTCTTCTGGATTTTTTTTAACTTCTTATCCTTTGGGATTGCTTGGAATTCTCCCATCAGGTATGATTGAACTTCAGTCAAAGCCAGCAAAATGCCCTCTGCTTAGGTTAGTTAAACTTCATTCTAATATGTGTGGTGGGTATTGTTGTTGTTAGTTGTGAGGTCGTGTCCGACCCATCGCGACCCTATGGACAACGTTCCTCCAGGCCTTCCTGTCCTCCACCATCTTCTGGAGTCCATTTAAGCTCACGCCTACTGCTTCAGTGACTCCATCCAGCCACCTCATTCTCTGTTGTCCCCTTCTTCTCTTGCCCTCAGCCTTTCCCAGCATTAGGCTCTTCTCCAGTGAGTCCTTCCTTGTCATTAGGTGGCCAAAGTGGTGGGTATTACAATTGGAATATTTATCTCCCAAAGGAGTACCTTCCTAACAAAAGCTACAAAGTCATCAAAATACTATCAATTAGGATGCATCTGGTTGAGAAGGCAAAGGATTGGGGCAGACTTGTTGGTTCTGAAATAGTAGCATGGTCTATAAAGTCAAACCCGTTTTTATAATTCTGAGGTTATTTCCTGTCAGTATAACTTTATGAGGGCACTGAACAGCGCTGTGATACACCACAGTATGAGTAATACAAAGAAATAACTCTGTAACTCTTGTGACAGAGTTATGGCAGCTGATTTACTCAGAGAAAACAAACTTCAGTGTTGTACGCATTACAGAGAGACATTTACAAGCGTTTGGGCAGCAAGCTCTGCCTTGAAAATCCTGCCTGGAAAACATTTTGAGTGATCTTGGAGCATATCCTATTACAGTATAAATGTCTATAACCGAAAAAATTAATTGTACCATACTTCAATGAGGTTTCACATTCTTAATTACAGTATTTTAACTAATGTTCCAAGAACAAAGAAAGAAAGAGTTCCAGTAGTGAATTATGGAGGATTATCATAATTTATTAAGGCCAAAGTATTATTGTTGTATATGTGAAAAATAGCTTGTGTTTCCCTTAAGATAATTGTGTTCATTTGGCTGGCTTACATGTATTAATATTTAAGCCATTGTTAATAGGTTCTTCAGCTGCACATGTGGTCTCATTGATAGAAATAACGTCAGTAAATGGAGCTGAAACTGGGAGAGCCTTGAAACTTTGTGGAATGAATGTGTTCTTTTCTTTTAATAATAATAATAATAATAATAATAATAATAATAATAATAATAATAATAATAATAATAATAATAATAATAATAATAATAAAGTTGGAAGGGACCTTGGACATCATCTATTCCAACCCCCTGCTCAGGCAGGGAACCCTATACCATTTCGGACAAATGGCTGTCCAGTCTCTTCTTAAAAACTTCCAGTGTTGGAGCATTCACAGCTTCTGGAGGCAGGTTGTTCCACTGGTTAATTGTTCTAACTGTCAGGAAGTTTATCCTTAGTTCTACTGTAGGTTGCTTCTTTCCTTGACTAGTTTCCATCCGTTGCTTCTTGTCCTGCCTTCAGGCACTTTCAAGAATAGCTTGACTCCCTCTTCTTTGGGGCAAACCCTGCGCTACTGGAACACAGCTATCATGTCACCCTTCATCCTTCTCTTCATTAAACTAGACATACCCAATTCCAGCAGCCGTTCCTTATATGTTTTCTTTGAAATTTCTTGTAGGAGTAGACCAGGGGTCTTCAAACTTGGCCCTTTCATGACTTGTGGACTTCAACTCCCAAGCTGGCTGAGAAATTCTGGGAGTTGAAGTCCACAAGTCATAAAACAGCGAAGTTTGAAGACCTCTGGAGTAGACCAATGTGGAAGTTAACGCTCTCAATCCAACTAGTACATCCTCTCCTTCAATATCTGGAAGTTATGAGATGACTTTTGCCACAGCTTTATTAATAACATGTAGACAATATATGCACTCATTCCTTTTTCTGGAATGTTTGATTTGACATCCATTCTCAAAATTGAAGTGCTCTTGTAACACAATATTAAAATTGTAATTCTGTGGAATGGCTTCTAAAGTAGATAGGAGGCAGTCAAGAGGAGGTTTCAAACATTCTGGACTCTTCTCAAAAGTTCTGTTCAAAAGACAGTTTTGCACATACCTAATAAGTATATTTTATAAAGGGACGTGGTGGCTCAGTGGGTTAGGACGCTGAGTTTGTCAATTAGAAGGTCGGCAGTTTGGCGGGTCGAATCCCGAGTGCCGCATAACAGAGTGAGCGCCTGTTACTCATCCCAGCTTCTGCCAACCTAGTAGTTCGAAAGCATGTAAAAATGCAAGTAGAAAAATAGGAACCACTACGGTGGGAAGGGAACAACGTTCCGTGTGCCTTTGGCATCCAGTCATGCCGGCCAAATGACCACAGAGACGTCCTCGGACAAGCGCTGCC
The DNA here is from genome assembly GCF_947247035.1 of Vipera ursinii. Classification (NCBI taxonomy): domain Eukaryota; kingdom Metazoa; phylum Chordata; class Lepidosauria; order Squamata; family Viperidae; genus Vipera; species Vipera ursinii. The sequence continues at coordinate 112,569,681 of NC_139514.1, forward strand.
TCTTCGACTTTGAAACGGAGATGAGCACCGGCCCCTAGAGTTGGAAACGACTCACAGGCATGTGCGGGAAAAACTTTACCAATAAGTATATTTTACTCAGGGAGTTAGAATGACATATTTATTTTCTGGCAGGCCAGAATTCCAGTGTAAAATATATTCATTACTCCAGGATTCTAGCACTGAATATATGACCATAAATAGGTAGGAAAGTCACCTTTTATAGCCACCTCCAGGACACTTTGGGGTCAGAGCCATGCAGTTTTCTTTACAACATGCTCTGCTGAATAAACCAAGTGACACTGAGCCATCTTATTCATTTATTTGTTTCCTTTTTTATAAAGTCCCCATGGCCTTTTTCACAGATATAAAAATAGGTGTAAGATAAAATGTTAAGTTAATCATGATTAAATTACTTTTGACTCAAGACTTTTAGAGGGCAGGAACCTTGGTCCACTCATACAAGCTTGTTACTGACTTTCCAAAGATAAGTGAAACAGACAGTGGTGGGATTCAAATATGCGAACAAACAGTTCTCTGTGTGGATGCCACTTGCGGAAGTCCATTCTGAGCTTGGGCAACAAAAAAATAGCTCCTGGTTCTGCCGAAGTGCTGCAAACCAGCTGAATCCCACCACTGGAAACAGCCCGGATTCTTCTTCAGTTTATACCCAAAGATGTTACCAGAAGGGAACTCTTTAAACTCTTTCCTTCCCCAGAATCTTCTAGCTGTATATATATATATATATATTTTCTCTATGGTTTCTACTCGTCATCCTACATCTCTTTGGAACAACAGGAATGGTTCCTACCTGTTATTCTACATCTCTTTTGAAGAGGGTTGTGGTAGCCTAAGGGTGAAGATGCTCACCTCCCACTAGGAAGATGATAGGAGTGACATGATAGCAGTGTTCCAGTATTTGAGGGGTTGCCATAAAGAAGATGGGGTCAACCTATTTTCTGAAGCATCTGAAGGCAGAACAAGAAACAATGGATGGAAAGTGATCCAGGAGAGAGAACCAATTTAAAAGTAAGGAGAAATTTTCTAGCAGTTAGGCCAGTTAATCAGAGGAACAGCTTGCCTTCAGAAGTTGTGGGTGCTCCATCATTGGATGCTTTTAGGAAGAGACTGGACAGCCATTTGTCTGAAGTGGTATAGGGTCTCCTGCTTGATCAGGGGGTTGGAATAGAAGACCTCCAAGGTCCCTTCCACCTCTTTTATTATGTTAAGGGAAGGAAGGAAGGAAGAGAGGAAGGAAGGAAGGAGGGAGGGAGGGAGGGAGGGAAGGAAGAGAAAGAAAGAAAGAAAGAAAGAAAGAAAGAAAGAAAGAAAGAAAGAAAGAAAGACAGACAAAGAGGGAGGGAGGGAGGGAGGGAGGGAAGGAAGGAAGGAAGGAAGGAAGGAAGGAGGGAGGGAGGGAGGGAGGGAGGGAGGGAAGGGAGGGAGGGAAGAAGGAAGGAAGAGAAAGAAAGAAAGAGAAAAAGGGAGGGAGGGAGGGAAGGGAAAGAGGAAGAAAAGAAAGGAAGGAAGGAAGGAAGGAAGGAAGGAAGGAAAGAAGGAAGGAAGGAAGGAAGGAAAAGGACCAATACACCCATAATGTTCTGGTTTGCATCTTTCTTCCTATTTTTTTCAATGCTATTAAAAGTTATTGGGAAGAAATGTTATTTGGGTTTGCCTGAACTTGTGATTTTACCTGCTAAAATATGCCAAAGATCTATTTTAAAAAGGAGCGCACATTTGGGATGGTTGCAACCAAGAAATGACTATCTTTGGAGTATTTATGCTAAAAAACAGACATACATACTGTTAAAAAAGTAACACATAGAAAGTGTGAACTGCAGCTATTTGTAAAAGTCAACTAGATGCAGATTTTTCTACTTTTATTTCAAATTGCTATTTTTTTTCCCTTTAAAAAGAAAAAAATCTCCTTGCTTTAAAAATCAGCGGGAGAGATGAAGAACTGGAAACCTGCTGCATGATATTAACAGGATTTAAACTGTTGTCCTCGTCTTAAGTCTCTATATGGTAAGTCAATATAATTAATTATCTCTGTGTGGCAGATGGAAGGGCCTGAGAGATAATGGCTAAAGTTATCTAACGAGCTCTTGAGTGAGATTTGGAATAGGGAACTTTCTCGTTCCCACACAACAGATGTATTTAAATATTTTCCCTGTAACGCTTTTGATTTTAATATTTGGAGGGTTAGAAGATCTACCGAATATCATTTGCCATCTGAAATTAGACAAGGCAAGTTCCCTCTGTCTCATTAACAGACATGACTCTTTGTCAGAGAATTAGAGGGGCACTTTCTCAATAAGATATTAGCCTCGGCTGGCATCAGATGAGATTTGAGGATGAGTAATGTTAATGAGAGCACGGCTAAAATGTGAACCGCGTGAGATAACATTAATCTTGCCAGTTGGTCTGCACCAAAAAATTCATGTTACAGAGTAGACACAGTGAAATATTGCAGGTAAGGCCAGTGGTTTTTTTTTTTCATAATGTCAGTAGCCAGGAGTAGGGATTCTATTGGGGTATGTATGAAGTAAGGAATACCCTAACTTATAAATGAAGCTAATTAGCGCAGCACAAACTTCTTCATTTATGGAAGTTGGATCAACAGTTTGGGGCGAGGATTTACCCTATGTCCTCGAATGTGTCCGTTCAACTCTACAGACATGTCCAGACACCAACCCACGCTTTTAGGTAATTCTTCTGTCAGACTTAAAGCCCTAAATCTGCTAAGTCCAATTGTGGCCCCATTGAATGTATTCATGAAAGTGTAATACACTTCTGACTCTGTGCAGAAGCGTCAGCAGGTAGCTGCATTTTATTAATCTTGTCTGGGTTCAGAAGTTAAGCAGGGTTTGAAAAACTGAGAAGAAACAAGGAAAAATGTGTTTTTTTAATTGTTGTCATTTATTATTATTATTATTATTATTATTATTATTATTATTATTATTATTATTATTATTATTAATTATTATTATTTATTCATTTTTGAATGCAGAACAAGAAACAATGGATGGAAACTAACCAAGGAGAAAACCAACCTAGAACTAAGGAGAACAATTAACCAGAAGTTAAATGTTCTCCTTAGTCTCCAGAAGTTCTGGGTGCTCCATCAGTGGAGGTTCTTAAGAAGAGATTGGACAATCATTTAAATAATAAAATAAATAAACTTTTATTGTCAAAGCACAACATGTGTACATCGAGATTAGCTGAGCCTCCCCCCCCCCGTGCTCTCTCCCCCCAACACACAGTGACAACAAACCCTCCATCCTACCACACCATGTGAAACAACTACACCACACACCGGCCTCCCAAGTCAATTCTGCATAAGTTCACAGAGATTATGTCCCATTTAAAAGCCTAACAGCCCACGGATAAAAGCTATTTTTCAGCCTGTTGGTACGGCTGGCTATATTCCTATATCTCCTACCGGATGGTAGGAGAGTAAAGAGATACCGTCCAGGGTGTGAGTCATCCCTGAGAATCTTCCTCACTCTTCCAAGGCAACGAGCCCTGGCGATGTCATCCAGTGGGGTCAGGGAACAGCCCACAATGTCTTGTGCTGTGCTCACTACTCTCTGTAACACTTTCCTGTCCGCGGCTGTCAGACCAGCATATGAAACCACAATACCATACGAGAGGACGCTCTCTATGGTAGACCGGTAAAAGAGGGTCATTAGCCGTTGTTCTACCCTGTTCTTTCGCAAGACCCTAAGAAAGTGAAGCCTCTGTTGGGCCTTTCTAGCCACCTGGGTTGTGTTAACTTTCCAGGTCAGATCTTCACAGAGGTAGACTCCCAGAAATTTAAAGGAGGAAACTCTCTCCACACAGTCCTCCCCGATGTAAAGTGGGGCAGGTTCCTACTTTTTCCTCCGGAAGTCTAGCACCATCTCTTGCGAGTTTGACATGTCTGCTCTAATCGAACTGCTGTGGGTGTCCATTTCTGACTTGCTTTCTGGACATCCACAAAAAAGAAAAGAAACAGAGAAATGTAGTGTGTTTATTTTATTTTAACTATTTTAGAAATGCACCACTTTATCTTGCACTGACATCATCTAAAGAGGAAGAAACAAGGCTGGCCAATAAGCAGAGAGAGACATGAAAAAAATGACTCTTGACTGGCTAAGCATGTTCCTTTCAGGGAATTTCGGAAGGCGAAGCAATTACGTCATGGGGATTTTGTTGCCTGTGGCTATCACTCACTGGAGGCAGGTGTGCTCTTGTATTCCTATACCAGGGTCAGGTAAGACGGTATTGATAATGTAGATCTTATGTTAAATTTATCTAGCCCAAGCCTCCACTTTAATATAGTAAAAAGTTTCTCCACCATTTAATCCTTGTGGAGAAAGAAAGGGCAAAGCTTTTGCACAAGACAATCTTGCAATGCATATTTCAGGTTTTTCTTAATTATTTCCCATTTGTCTTTCATTTCCTGCACTAAACCACAGGCTTTTATCATTCCATTCTTTGTTCCCATTGTAAGAAACTAGAAACAATCAGTTCTCAACTTAAACTAAAACGGAGTCCAAAATTTCTGTTGCTAAGCGAGGCAGTGGTTAAATGGGTTTTACCCTACAGTAGTGGCCAAAATTGTGGAAACCTTTTAGGAAAAAGTGTATTTTTGAGGTTTGATGGCTAATAACACCACTTTTTTTTGGGGGGGGGCAGGGGAAGTAGTACCATAAAATTATATATCAACGGAAAGATAAATTAATCAAGAATGTAATGCAACATAATTTGTTCAATTATCTGTACTGTATTCTATGAAAAGTGATAGCCAAATAACCAGAAAAAGGAAGCACAACTTGCTTAGGTTGATATCAGGTAGCTTTCCTTCATCTGATTGTAGCCAATGAGCACGAGTGTTTAGAGAGCCAATCAGGTGTCATCTTGTTTGGGCAATGAGCCAATCAGATCACAGTAGGATTCAGTTACTTATTAAGTGAACAAGGCTACAGTTTTATAAAGAAATTAAAAGAAAAATTGGTGGAAACTTAACCAGAGGTGACATTTCTAGTGTACACTTTTCCCAAAAGGTTTCCACAATTTTGGTCACTACTGTATTTTACAGCCTATTCTTGTCACAGTTGTTGAGTGAATTAAGTTAGTTTAGTAACTTAAGTTAGTAACCAGGCTGTTAAGTGAATCTGGCCTTCCCCGTTGACTTTGCTTGTCAGAATGTCGCAAAAGGGGATCTACCTGACCCTGGGACCCCGGCAACCGTCATAAATATGAGCCAGTTGGCAAGCATCTGAATTTTGTTCACATGACCGTGGGGATGCTGCAACGGTCATAAGTGTGAAAAACGGTCATAAGTCACTGTTTCCAGTGCCTTTGTAACTTCGAACGGTCCCTAAGTGAACTATTACAAGTCAAGGACTACTCGTAACTTGAAACACTGTCTCTGTGTGACTGTGTCTGTGTCTCTCTGTTTGTGTTAGAGAATACCTCTGTAATCCTTTAAGTGTCCGGGACATCCCACCTGGGTTTATGGGATGACAGCTGCATTTTGGAGCAATGTAGATGCTAAAGAGGAAGGGAACAAGTCAGCTTAAGCCTTTCAGAACAGGATGTCACTTGACTCTCGCCTCTGCAACCAGGAATGTTCTTTCACCCTGCTTTGTGTGGCTTTCGGACGATTGCGTTGACACAACCATCTCGTTAACCCGATGTTTAAAACTAGCATAAGCAGGCACACCCAAACTCTGTCCCGTGAAAGAAATGCATTTCAGCAACTATTTAAATTAGCAAGTCATTTAGGAAGTTTCCGAGAAAAGCTACGCTTTTTCCAAGTAGTAAAAATGAGTCCCCGGACACTTACCCCTAATAAGTATCGTATCATTAAGCAGATCCCTCCCATGAGAGAGAAGGGTCCAACTCTACCTTCAAATGTAAATAGTCTGAACCTGAAAAGTTATTTAGGGTGGACTTGATTAAACACTTGATCAGGGGATCACTGGCCAACTGAGTACTGAAAGAGGTAATGGACATTCAGTACCATAATGTTCCCAAGAAAAGTGTATAGGATGGACATGATCTTGAGGTCACCGAGCGCAGCTGAAGAAAGACTTCCTTAGTGAAGTCTTTAATTTATGAGTCACCAGACGTCCTGTTCAATGGGTGATATCCATGGTAGAGATGGGACAATTTTGACCTCTTTCCATTAACTTGTTTAGCATCAGGACTTTTTTTGTCATAGAACACTCAGAACGGAGTTCCGGCACCTTTTTTGGATGGAACATTGTACGGTAGGCAAGGCGGGTTGTATGACATGTGTGAGTTCCAGCACCTTTTTCTTTTACAAAAAAAGCACTGTTTAGCATTAATTATTATTGTTGCTCCAGAACTGAGAGGAATTGGGGCAGAAGTGTAGCCAAGCAGTTAGTTCTGCAAATTAGACAAATCTTCTGGAAAGTGCATCTTCTACCACCCTGTGGCAGTCTGGAATCACTGCATATTAGCACACCTCATTAAACTTACTCAGCTTAATAGATACTTCACTAATGAATGTATGCATCAATCAGTATTTTTCCCCCACCACGTACCTCAGCAAAATGCTGATTAAATGGAAAATGATGTTATTTCCCCTCTTTTTAATAGAGTTGGTGGCACTAATTTGAGAACAAGGTTACAGAGATGTCCTCGTAATTATCTCTTCCTATTCTATACATAAAAAGAGTCCAAGCATATTTTTTTTCTCACTGACTATCTACACCAATCCTTCTGATTTCTACAAACTGACATTGCTTTCTTTGTGCAGCCCTGCAGGGGAGTTATAAGTTGCAATTCCAAAATTATAATTGGAAGAGCCTGAAAGAGAACCAAGAACTGCATCGTTATGGCAGAGTTGGTATGAATAATAAAAATGGTGGAAGTAGTAAAAATTGTTAAAGCCTTTAGAAGCTGGCCAGATTTTGGTAAAAGATGGATGGCTGTATCAAAGAATAACAACAACTCTAGAGTAATGCTCAAGTCATGTCCAAAAGAAGCTCAGGAATGAGTGTTTTTCTCCTCAAGTGGTAAGTTGAAATGGGGCCTGATAATCCTATAATATCATCAGAACATTGGCCTTGTTTCTGGGTACAGGTTTTTGTACTTTAGTGATAAACTATTCCAATCAAAAGGGATGCGGTGGCTCAGTGGGTTAGGACGCTGAGCTTGTTGATCAGAAGGTCGGCAGTTTGGCAGGTCGAATCCCAAGTGCCGCATAACAGAGTGAGCGCCTGTTACTCGTCCCAGCTTCTGCCAACCTAGCAGTTCGAAAGCACGTAAAAATGCAAGTAGAAAAATAGGGACCATGACGGTGGGAAGGTAACAGCGTTCCGTGCGCCTTTGGCGTCTAGTCATGCCGGCCACATGACCACGGAGACATCCTCAGACAAGCGCTGGCTCTTTGGCTTGGAAACGGAGATGAGCACCGGCCCCTAGAGTTGGAAATGACTAGCACACATGTGCGGGGGAACCTTTACCTTTACCTTTTATTCCAATCAAAAAGAAACCCAACTATCAGCTGATAATCCAACTCCCTTTAAAAACCCCACAAACAAAATTATTTTGCCAAATAGAAAGCTCAAACTGCCTATCTAGCCTTCAGTCTTATCTCCTCTACCAACCCTGGTCATAAGCCATATTTTTTTTTTAAAAAAAGGTGGGGATTGATGGAGATTTTCTTGCTGGCTGGGGACCTGAGATGGAAAACCAAACCAAACCGTTAATGGACTTTATGCTGTCACCAGGTCTAAAAAGATGATTTGTGAAATTGTTTATAGATCAGAGATGGGATAGGGGACAAAGAGAGAAACGTTTGTAACCTGAGAGGGGTTGAAGAATCCCTACATTTGTTTACAGTTGTTGAGTTGAAGATCAGAAGTCAATCTTTATACATTTCTTTTCCTACGGTGTCTCCTTATTACATCTGCAGCATATTCACAATAATAATGACAGCTGTCACAGGCCGTTTTCACGCGGCCACACTGACAGCTGTCAAAGGAATCGCGCATGCGCAGTTGCGCCCCGCGGCCTACCAAAGACCATCTACACGTGGCCATTTGACAGCTGTCAAACGCCGTGCATGCGCACTGCCCGCGAGCTGTCAAACCGCGGGCTGTCAACAGCGGCAGCCGCGAACTGTCAAAACTAACGCATGCACCCTAACAGCGGCTAGCTGTCTAAACACCGCCCGCCCGTCAAAACCAGCTGATGGGATTCCCCCCAGCTAACGCGCTTGCGCTATCACTGGGGGAAATGTCAAAACTGCCAGCTGGCCCATTGGACACAGTCCCTTGGCGGGAAGAATTCCCGCAGCTGATTTGCTGTACTATTTTGACAGCTGCCTATATAAGGCATGTTGTACTGTTCTTGTTTGTCCGGGCTAAGTTAAAATAAAGGCTGTTAACGAAGACGCGTCTCCCTCGTCCTTCCTGCCGCTAAACTAACATCCTTACTTTTCTCTTTGACCACTGATGATGTTGCCTAGTTTGGATAATGAAATGTCTGCAAGAAAACAAGCAAGATCAGAGAGCACCAAGGACCTCTTACTTTTTCTCTTTCTTTTTTTTTCACTTAGAGTTTTTTGTCTGCTTGTTTGTTTGTTTTTTGCTCCTTTCTATTCTCTTTTCTTTCAGTTTACTGATACTAGGTTTTTGATATTATAATAGACATTCTCAAATACAAACATGGAAACATACACACAGAGAACTAGGAAAAGTCCATTCAGAAATATTTGCATGCCTTTTTTTTTTCTTTTAGGGGTTGTTTTCCAAGGTCATCCCCATACACCATTAAATCTGTTCTTTGCACCTACAGCACTGATGATATGGCCTAGTTTGGTAATGAAACATCTGCAAGAAAGCAGCCAGGTTCAGAGGGCACTAAGCACCCCACAGTTCCACTGTGAGCTATAAATGTTCTCCTTTATCAGCTGAAGCTGGAGATGATATCAGACCTTCTCCCTTTACAGGAAGGTCCTCTTCTGTCCCTCTTCTATTTTTGGACCGTAGCTTATCCCTCTTTCAGAAGAGGGTTAGGGCAGGGGTCTTCAAACTTGGCCCTTTTACGACTTGTGGACTTCAACTCCCAGAATTCCTCAGTCAGCGTGCCTGGCTGAGGAATTCTGGGAGTTGAAGTCCACAAGTCATAAAAGGGCCACGTTTGAAGACCCCTGGGTTAGGGCTTTGTTCAGAAGATGCCCAAAGGTCATTGGAGCAGAGGTAGGCTGAGCTGTCATAAATATTGGGGTGTGCTCCCCCTGCTTCTGTGCTTCCTCCCACTTCTTTGCTCCTCCCAACTCTTTGCTTACTACCCTTGTAGTTGGGCCCTTTGACTGGTATCAGACTCACTGATTGCTTCTCTTGACCTGTCTAGAACAGGAGCATAAGGATAACATTTTTCATCAACCCTGTCACAGTTGTGCATTAGAAATTAAATGTGAATATCTACATCGCAGTGCTGGCATGTTTTTCTACTGATTCAAGCACATTAACCTGCCCATCCCTCTACTTCATTCCTGTTGCACACAGTCTTCCTTCTTCTCTTTCATATAGACACACAAACACACCCAAATAGGAGAGAGAGGGAGGGAGGGAGGGAGCAGAGGGAAAGAGAGAAGGGGAAAGAGAGAGGCAGAGAATGTGATAAATAGAGAGAGAGAGAGAGAGATACTGCCCACCATTTCTTCAAGATTCAGCCCCTGCACTGAATTGCCCATTTGAGGAGTTATGCACAGCAATTCAGAAACAAATGTTCTTTTGTCAAACTCCTGACCTCTAATTCACAGCAATGAAGCCAGCCAAGTTCACAGCAATAGACTTGCTTAAGCTGAGCATCTCTGATGTGCAATGTAAAGGAGAAATCACATGCAAATATTAGGGTTGTTTTTAAAAAAGAAAACTGTAAATGAAGCAATGCTTGAGTCGCAAATTAAATAAGATGAAAACAACACACTATATTTCAATTTTGATTACCAGCATCCTAAAGAGCAATCTGGCTTCTGGTTGGATCCTGGTCTAAAACCAGATTCTTTTCTCTTTGCTTTTTCTATCAGAGCTTATAAAGATCTCATACACAGAATTTGGATCTCTCTGATTAAATATGCACGAGTCACAATCTATCCATCTTCTACTTATCACCTAGTCCACTTGTGAGATTTCCAGTAGGTCTGATATGTCTCCCAAATTGTTCCTGCTTTTCAACCATTGAGCCAGGAGCCTGACATGTTTAACAATCTAACTTTCTCTTTCTTTGCCCATATACATAGCTTGCTTTTATAACACACAATAACTCAATATGCCATTTCTACTTTTTCAAGGAATTTCATACGTTGCATCATTCCATCGGACCAATCACCCAAGTGTGAACTGTTCCTCCACCGCAAATGTCTGGACAGGCTAGGGTTGAAGTCTAGATTATAGAAGTAGTTCAGAATAAAAATCTTGGCAGCTTTAAAACAAGGAGGAAGCTGTGGAGGCTTTGGTGCTCTCTGAGCTTGGTTTTGGCTTGGGATCTAGGACAATTCAACACAGCTAATTCATCACAGCCAACTCACTGAAGTCAACTTGCTGTGTGGCCAACTCACCAAGGGGTGCCTAAGAGTTATACTAATATCATGGAATAGAATCATGAGAAAAGGGATGCCAAAGGAGGACAAAATGAAATATGAATGACAAAAATTAAAATAACTTTTTTGTAATACTTATTCAACAAGGTGTTGTCTGAGTTTATCATTCACTAATACAAATTTAATTCCTAATCTTTTATTCTTTTCTCCAGCCATTGATAAAACAAGTCCCAAGTCTGATAGTTTTTTTTTTCTTTTTTCTTTCAACCTCATAGTAAGTCTGTCCATTTCTGCAAATTCTAGTATTTTTTAATTATTTCTTCCTCTGATGGTATGTCTTCCTTTTTCCAATATTGTGCAAATATGATTCTTGCCACTGATATCACATGTAAAATCAAGTATATACTTTGTTTATCAATATTTCCCGGCATAATACCTAATAAAAAAAGATATCTATAGATTGTATATATACTGATATATCTATATATCTATAGATATAGATTGTATATATAGTGATATATCTATATCTATAGATATAGGTATAGATTGTTTTCGTAGTTTTTCATGGGTACAGGTATGTAGGTCTTGGCATATTCGGGTCTTTTCCCATGTAAGATTGACAGTGTCTTGGCGACGTTTCAACGAGGTCCCACTCATCATCTTCAGGCTGGTGTCTTCGGCTTTGCACAAAACTGAAGACACCAGCCTGAAGATGACGAGTGAGACCTCGTCGAAATGTCGCCAAGACACTATCAATCTTACATGGGAAAAAACCCAAATACACCAAGACCTACAAAGATATAGATTGTATCTATATATCTATATCTATAGATATAGATTGTATATATAGTGATATATCTATAGATATGGATATAGATTGTATATATAGTGATGTGTGTGTGTGTGTGTGTGTGTGTGTGTGTATCACCATCTGGGAACAGCAACGGCACCGCAGAGTTGTTAATTTCTTCACAGAAATGACATCAGAAGGTTGTAATGTTACCTTTTCCATGCAACTGATCTGCCTGCCATTGTAATTGGAGCTGCATAACAGCTTCTTCTTCCTCCCACAGATAGATTTAATTCTGACGTAGATTCATTGATGTGCATAATATACCATTCATTGAGGTTAATAACACTACAATAGTTTAATCTCACCGTGTAATTAATACAATTTACATTGCTCATTTGTTTTGATCAGGACTCCTTTGGCTGTTTCAGAACTGTGATTGCGAGCGCTGTGTTTGGAAGAAGTATGCTCCTCTCTTCCTCTCTCATGTTTCTCTGTCAAAAAATTACCACAATATACAGACAGCAAATCAATCAAAACATGGCTCAGGAGGAAAATCCTCCCCAGGTTCCCCTCCCTCGCTGAGATGAAATATAGACTAAGCAAAAGCCATTCTAAAGAGAAATTAAATCAGCATCGATGAGCTTGAAACAATATTACTTGCATCTATCCCAGGAAATATATAGGTTCACAATCACAATCAACGGCACCTACTAGGTAAGCCAAGATTTTGAGAGATTGCCTTCATTAAGCAGAACAAATCGTGGGATTGGCTGTTCTAAATATAGATTTAGAAAAGGAAGCCTATGCATATCTTAACAGAGAGAAGCTTCATTGAATAGCCTGGCCGTGGAGAACTCTGCAAACAACAACAACAACAACAACAACAACAACAACAACAACAACAACAACAACAATAATAATAATAATAATAATAATAATAATAATAATAATAATAATAATAATAATAATAATAAAGTTGGAAGGGACCTTGGAGGTCATCTAGTCCAATATGGTTGCAGCATTAACAGAATATTAGAATAAGAGTTGGAAGGGACCTTGGAGGTCTTCTAGTCCGACCCCCTGCTCAAGCAGGAGACCCTATCCCATTCCAGGCAAATGGTTGTCCAGTCTCTTCTTAAAAGCCTCCATTACACCTTTGGAAGGAAACCCATTCCACTGGTTGATGTTCCTCACTGTCAGAAAGTTTCTCCTTATTTCTAGGTTGCTTCTCTCCTTAATTAGTTTCCATCCATTGCTTCTCGTCCTTCCTTCGAGTGCTTTGGAGAACAGTGTGACCCTCTCCACCTTATGGCAGCCCTTCAAATATTGGGACGCTGCTCTCATGTCCTCCTAGCCCTTCTTTTCACTAGACTAGACATACCCAATTCCTGCACTGAACGTTTCATTTTGATTCCTTTCCTGTTGCTTCTCAAATCTATCTCCCTTTCCCCCCCTCCCCCCTCTTAGTTTGTTGCCTTTTTGCACCCAGCTCCTGGATTCAAGCTTTCTCCTAGTGATGTCCAACATGTCCAACTTTCTGCTCATCCATCTCATGCACGAGAAAGTATTGCCAACCAAAACAATATCTCTGCTAATGTATCGCAGAGACTGTGACTCTTAAGGCTCTTTTACCTGTCTTGGTTATTTGTTGAAGGGCTGGGTTTTTTTTGGTCCTGGGGGCTGGGGGTGGTGGTGGTTGATTTTTGTTCCAAAAGCCATTTATGATTCTTGCAAGGAGCGTTATCACTTTAACTTCAACATTCAAGAATCTAGTCATAGGGAAACGTATCTTGAGGAATGGCTGCTTTTACAATTTATGTTGGGGGAGAAACCTTTTCTTATGTTCTCAATCAGAAATTTATAATAAGCATGAGAAATCATATCGAAGAGGAGAAATTCAAGGAAAAAGGGCATGATTAAAGTGTTTTAAGCTGCTCTGAAAGTCCCACGTTAGTGTGTTGGGGAGGTGAGTAAGAATATGAGTAAGAATATGAAGATGAGTGTAACTGAAACTACTCTTACCAACACCCAAAGACACTTTTTCCCCCAAAAGGGAACTGGACTTTCTCATTTTCTTTGAAAATATTTTACTTCTCATCCAAAGCGCCAGAAGGCAGGACAAGAAACAATGGATAAAAAACCATGTTAAGGTGCAAGGTACTGCATCCAGTTTTGGTCACCATGATGTAAAAAAGATGTCGAGACTCTAGAAAGAGTACAGAGAAGAGCAACAAAGATGATTGGAGGACTGGAGGCTAAAACATATAGGGAACGGTTGCTGGAATTGGGTATGTGTAGTTTAATGAAGAGAAGAACCAGGGGGGACATGATAGCAGTGTTCCAATATCTCAGGGGCTGCCCCAAAGAAGAGGGAGTCAAGCTATTCTCCAAAGCAAATGAAGGCAAGACAAGAAGCAACGGATGGAAACTAGTCAAGGAGAGAAGCAACCTAGAACTAAGGAGAAACTTCCTGACAGTTAGAACAACTAACCAGTGGAACCACCTGCCTCCAGAAGTGGTGAATGCTCCAACACTGGAAGTTTTTAAGAAGAGACTGGACAGCCATTTGTCCAAAATGGTATAGGGTTTCCTGCCTGAGAAGGGGGTTGGACTAGATGACCTCCAAGGTCCCTTCCAACTTCTTCTTCTTCTTCTTCTTCTTCTTCTTCTTCTTCTTCTTCTTCTTCTTCTTCTTCTTCTTCTTCTTCTTCTTCTTCTTCTTCTTCTTCTTTTTCTTCTTCTTCTTCTTCTTCTTCTTCTTCTTCTTCTTCTTCTTCTTCTTCTTCTTCTTCTTCTTCTTCTTATTATTATTATTATTATTATTATTATTATTATTATTATTATTATTATTATTATTATGAGAACCAGCCTGGAATTAAGGAGAAATTTCCTAACAGTGAGGACAATTAACCAGTGGAATGGCTTGCCTCCAGAAGTTGTGGATTCTGCATCCCTGGAGACTCTCAAAAAGAGACTGGACAGCCTTTTGTCTGAAATTGTGTAGGGTTTCCTGCGTGAGCAGGGAGGTGGACTATAAGACCTCCAAGTTCCCTTCTAACTTTGTTATTCTGCTCTGTTCGGAATTAAAAATTTCCTAGGGAGGCTAGTCTAGATGTGCAACTATTCTGAACTTCTTTCTGTACCGAACCATACCTATTACTGTAGATCTTGATAGACATGTTTTCAATGTAAATATTCAGTGATCAGGTATTAAGGCTGATTGATAAGAAGTCGTTTGCAAAGCTGAAAGCAATTATTTAATGGGAAATATCTTCTTTTCCTCTTTACATATGACAAAGAGATTGCTTGCCTGAATACAAATGGATGCATTGAAAACATAGGCACCACTGCCCTGGAATAGCAACATTAATTGGCTTTGTGTACTTGTCCAAGCATCAATGTCATCCATGTGCAGCTATCTCTGCTATGCATTTTTGTTTGCAAATTGTGTATGCCGGGGATCCATTTTTTTTCTGTCTGCTTCCATGTGATATTTTTCAAGGTGTTTCCAGCCGGCTGCCGTTTCATATCTCACTGGTGTACTGCAAGAGTGATATCCTTGCTGCTGGCAAAGGCATTTTCGCTTGATAAACTTGCTGCCTCTGCTATCTGTAGCCCAACACAGATTCTGAATTTGCACCAGAAAAAGAGTTTACCCTGTATACTTCAGCCTTCCACTTCCCTCCCCCTCACAGTGTCTCAGAAGTGTTTTGATTATTGTCATGCTATCTCCACCAAATCCAGCTTAGTAACAGTCCTTGTCATTAATCTACCTGTTTTCTATCTAGTACACAATCTTTCTTTTTTTTTTTTTAACATCAACTTGTGATTTACCTATCAAAGTTGTACTTCTGTATTGGTCACTTTGCAGGAATGCTAATCTTGGTACAATTAAAAAATAGATAGATAGATAGATAGATAGATAGATAGATAGATAGATAGATAGATAGATAGATAGATACTATAGATAAATATTGTAGATAGATAGATAGATAGATAGATAGATAGATAGATAGATAGATAGATGATAGATAGATAGATAGATAGATAGATGATAGAAAGAAAGAAAGAAAGAAAGAAAGATAGATAGATAGATAGATAGATAGATAGATAGATAGATAGATAGATAGATAGATGTAAAAATAAGGTAAAGGTTCCCCTACACATGCGTGCTAGTCGTTTTCGACTCTAGGGGCCAGTGCTCATCTCAGTTTCAATGCTGAAGAGCCAGCGCTTGTCCAAGGATGTCTCTGTGGTCATGTGGCTGGCATGACTAGACGCCAAAGGCGCACGGAACGCTGTTACCTTCCCACCGTAGTGGTCCCTATTTTTCTACTTGCATTTTTACGTGCTTTCGAACTGCTAGGTTGGCAGAAGCTGGGACGAGTAACAGGCACTCACTCTGTTACGCGGCACTCGGGATTTGACCCGCCAAACTGCCGACCTTCTGATCGACAGGCTCAGCGTCCTAACCCACTGAGCCACCGCGTGCCTAGATAGATAGATAGATACAGATAAATATTGTGGATGACAGATGGATAGATGATAGATAGATAAATGATAGATAGATAGATAGATAGATAGATAGATAGATAGATAGATAGATAGATAGATAGATTGATTGATTGATTATAGAGAGAGAGACACAGAGAGAGGGGCAGACAGAGAGAGAGGAAGAAAGAAAGACAATAACAAAGACAACTGGAAGGAGTAAGTAGTATTTCTACAATTAAAGTTCTGACTTCTTGAATTTTTGTGATGTGGTCATTTTACCAAGGGGGCTAAATATTTGGACCAACATATAAGAGACAAGAGACACATTGGTCTTCCATTCCCATTCTTCAGTGCCTCAAACAGCAAAATCAATTCTGAAACAAGCCTCTAATCAGCCATCTCATGGCTTTTTTTGTCATAGAATGCCCAGAACAGAGTTCCGGCACCTTTTTTGGATGGAACCTTGTAGGGTAGGCAAGGTGGGTTGTATGACATGTGTGAGTTCCGGCACATTTTTTTCTTACAAAAAAAGCACTGAGCCATCTAAAGAACTGTGAAGAACTCCATACGAATCACCACATCAGGGGAGTAAGCATCAAAATTCAAGATATTATGCAACCTGAGTTTAACTACTCATCCAAACTAAAGGGATTTAGAGCTAACAGTGATTTATGATAAGGAGTAATGGTAAAAAGTTTAATGATGACATCAACAAATTAATATATATTATGAAGTTCAGCAATTAGAACAGTTGCACCATTAATATATATATTGGAGCTAGAGGTCTAGAAGATTGCAATGAAGATGATCCAATGGCTGGGATGGGATCTTTATGAAGAATGCCTTGGTGGAGCAGTGGGCTAATGCCTCCTTAAGTTACACCAGCTGCCTTCAATTAGTGCAGGTTCGCATCCCACCAGGCTCAAGGTTGACTCAGCCTTCCATCCTTCCCAGGTAGGTAAAATGAGGACCCAGATTGTTGAGGGCAATTAAGCTGACTTTGTAATAATGCCACTTCGGGTGTGTGTGAAAGCCCTAATAATTTAATTTAATTTAATTTAATAATTTAATTTGTATACCGCCCTTCTCCCGAAGGACTCAGGGCGGTGAACAGGGCAATACATAAGCAGGTATATACATAGAATGAAGGCTACTGCTAGGCTTGTAAGCCGCCCTGAGTCTTCGGAGAAGGGCGGGATATAAATGGAATTAAAATAAAATAAATTAAAAAAACATTAGGGACTTTTTAGTCTAGAAGGGAGGGACCCAATTGATTATGCATGGATGACCTTCAAAGGTCATCAACCCAAGCAGACGTCATTGGTTGTCCATGAGGGGTCAAGGGCTACAATATAGCAAGATGCTGAAGATGTTCTTATTCTGATTTTGATGTCATTAGGCATGGAGTGGTTAAAATGGACAAGGAAGAGCTGTTTTTTCTTCTTCCCAAAATATTATAACCAGAGGTCACTCAATGAAATTGAATGCTGGAAGAACCAAGATAGACACATGGGTTTATTTATTTATTTATTTATTTATTTATTTATTTATTTGTGCAATGTGTATGTGTGTACACACACACACACACACAAACACACACATGCACACACACACTTTGGAACTCATTATCATGATATGTAGTACTACTACCTTAACTAACTTCAAAAAATAGTTGGAACAATTCATGGAAGTCATGGAGATAGATGACTATTAGCCCTGATGGAAATGATATTGTCTTCAAAGTTCACTTGCTGGGCTGATGGCTTTCAAAGGTCAGCAACCCAGCAGATTCCATTGGTTGTCCATGAGTGGTCAAGGGGTACGATCTAGCAGGACACTGCTTATGTTCTTATTTTGATTTTGATGTCACTGTACATGTCGCATCACTTGCCCTCCCATGCTGATGAAATTAGCACACATAAACACTATGATCTTACCATTCATCTTGATTGACTATGATTGGGACAACTGATTGTGCCAACCACTATATATTTATGTATGAACTCTTAAATTTATACTCTTTTCCCCACTTTTTTCCTCTAGTTTTTTTTTTCTTTCCCCTTGAGCAAGTGTCTCAAATTCCCATTTTGGTGTAAACTGCTCTCCTGTCTCCATACTCTTGCAAGGATTTTGAGTTTAAAAAAGGAGAATTAGATACCTAAGTCTCCACCTTGAATGACCTAAAAAAAATTGCCTTCTTCCATTAATCCTATCTGTCAATCAAAGCACAGTCCCAAAGTAATCTTGAAAACTGAGATATACTTTGCAGGCTTAATTTATTTTCCTCACTTGCAGCTCATTCAACATCCTCAGTGCTGAAAACACTTTAAAAAATAAGTTTGTCATATTACACAATTGTGTCTTTCAACAGATTTCAGGGATGATTTGTTGGCTGGACAGCAACAATTTTTTTTTGGTTTGTTTTATGACACAAACAAATGCAATTGCATTTCTATTTGTATTAAATTTTAATCATTTGCTTCACTGCCCACAATACACTTGCTCATTTTGTCTTTTATTTAATCTTCCTAAGGTGCAAATCACCTTACATTTAGCATAGCCGTGCTGAAAGGCTTAAAATTAGGAAAACTGATAATGTACCAGGCTATTAATTTTGTCTTTAAAAAAAATAATCCAAGATTGCACACTTTGTTCTCTCTGATTTTCATGGCAGAGCCATGCTGGATGTGTGTTGTTGGAAATGTTGAATGTATGGTCAACATGCAGTGGGAAATGAACGCAGTCTGGTGATGGGATAAAATAAAATTTGAAGGATGGAAATGGTAGAGAGGAAGGGGAGGGAATTGATTTTGAAATCTGAGAATACTTTGGGATATGTTTTTCTGTTTTTTTAAAGATTTCATAATAAAAAATTTCCTCATGTACATATTGGCATGAGTAAATGACTGATGAGTTTTGTTTCTTAAAAGCCTATTATACTAATTATACTAAGATAGACAGATAGATAGATGATAGATAGATAGATAGATAGATAGATAGATAGATAGATAGATAGATAGATAGAGATGGAGAGAAATATGATAGAGAGAGAGACATAGAGAGAGACATGATATATATATATATATATATATATATATATATATATATATATATATATATATATATATATATATATATATATATAGAGAGAGAGAGAGAGAGAGAGAGAGAGAGAGAGAGAGAGAGAGAGAGAGAGAGATGATAGATGATAGATAGATAGATAGATAGATAGATAGATAGATAGATAGATAGATAGATAGAGATGGAGAGAAATATGATAGAGAGAGATATATATAGAGAGAGACATGATATATACATATAGATGATAGATAGATAGATAGATAGATAGATAGATAGATAGATAGATAGATAGATAGAGATGGAAATATGATAGAGACAGATATATATATAGAGAGAGACATGATATATACATATAGATGATAGATAGATAGATAGATAGATAGATAGATAGATAGATAGATAGATAGATAGATAGATAGAGATGGAGAGAAATATGATAGAGAGAGATATATATAGAGAGAGACATGATATATACATATAGATGATAGATAGATACGGTAGATAGATAGATAGATAGATAGCATTCTTACTTTGTAATGTTAATGTACTAACAGAATATTTCAGTCCTTCTAATGTTACATTGAGGGCAATAGAAGAAGGGGACAACAGAGAATGAGGTGGCTGGATGGAGTCACTGAAGCAGTAGGTGTGAGCTTAAACGGGCTCCAGAAGATGGTAGAGGACAGGAAGGCCTGGAGGAACATTGTCCATGGGGTCGTGAAGGGTCGGACACAACTTTGCAACTAACAACAACAATGTTACATATTTTTTTCATACTCTACATATATGATATATCCATTGTAACATTGATTAACTATTTAAATCATTATTAACCTCAGATAATTTCATAGAAATATCCTGACATTGTTATTTTTGTTGCTTTTTAAAAAAAGTTACCAGCTTCCTACTACATCTTACTTACTTTACAATAAAAATGTCCTTAAAAAGAAGACACATTGCTTTCTAGTTATTTTAGGGAACTGTCATCTGGATGATACAAAACAGCCACATCCCTTTTGGGAATTACATTCCCCAATCACTCCTTCAAGCTGGTGTAGTTGTTTAATAGCCATCCACAAGTTCATCTTCCCTATTCCTCAATTCTCATTTTCCATACACAAGAGTTAATGAGGTTATAATTTTATAATTAAAGTAGATCATTTTAATTTCTCCGATGACTCTTTATTAGGATAACATTGTTAAGAGGAGGGTGTTCATTTGTTTCTATATGTGATCATTCAGCTTTCACAGAAGTTGCATCTGCTACTGCGATCCTAAATAATTAAGCAATAAATGTTCCAGTTTGCAATATTCTTTCTAAAGAAAGATTTAAGTGTCTTCTGTGATTTGGGATGTGGAAAGATAGTTTGCATAACTGACATAATAAAATGCCTAACTTCTTAAGGCATGAAACATTTTGTTGTTGTTGTTGTTACAAACGGGGGCAACAAAGTCATCCACGATAAACACCTGATGATCTAAAAGCCACAATTAGGGTTTTATGCCATCAGAATCTGGACATGAAAATTGCAGGGTCTGGAACACCACATCTATCTGTAGGTTGTAACCTCATGAAACAGCTGCATATTTTTTCCCCAAAATCTTGCAGAATCTTCTGCCAGGAAACACAGCTGTCTTTAAAAGATGTAGGCCAGGTCTACATTCCCTTTTCTGGAATTGCATCTAGGCATCACGGAATTCTAATGATACAATTAAACTCAAACTACGTTTTCATGAGTTCCGACTTTTCTCAGACTATAATCTTCTTCAGGCGCATTATATTGCTATTCCTTATTACTTCGAGGCACTTGAGAAGTACACTTCAAGTTAAGCAAGGTGAAAGGATGTGTTTTCTGAGTTATTCACAAGTTGTCAACATATTGAAAATTATTATGAAGGACTTTTTGTCCTTCTTATAATGCCCAGATGTATTGTTGTCATGATCATCATGATCAAAACATCTTTACTTTGGGTCATTCTTAGACAGCAACTGATATTTACCAGTTACTAATGCAAGGAAGAGCTATGTTATAACCAGGATGCTAAAGCAGTTAAAAAAAGTTCCTGATATTTTTTCTTCTTTTTCAAACCAACATGTTTTGTGCTTGTCATACTCTATTCTAAGCCAAAAATGTTGACTCTGAATAACCTCTATAAATGGAGTTTCTCTTTAATTAGTAAATGAAATAGGATGCAAAGGATGGCAAGCAGCATTGCACAGTGGCAATAAGGAGAATAGCTGAATAACTTGCTTAACTTTATTGAACTGGTATTCAAATATTCAAAACATCCAAAATTAAATTGACATCATCAGGATCGTTAAGAAAAGTACATACAAAGTTTAGCTAAAAGACAATATTAAATAAGAAGATGCTAAAAAAAAACTTGCTTAAGTAACACATACACAACTTATACGTCTTGATTTCAGAGTAGCATCACTGGAATTTATCCATCCATTCAAACTCACAAAACCGGACCTGCTGGATATTGTTAATCTTTATTCCTAAATATTACTTTTAAAAGAATCTATAAAGATGCAAAACAACGATGCATGTATACTACATTCCATGCCTCATTCTTCCACTAAAGCAATTTACAGGACTGATGTGTATGCTAGACTTTGACACAAACCTGCCTTTTATCCGGTGGCTGTTAAATAAGCTACTGCTAACACTCTTGGTAGTGCTGTAGAGAATGAAAGCAAATAAGTCTGCTTCTTTAGAATAAATGTGGCACTTGATAATATAATATATTTGTAATGGGGGAATCAGGAGAAGAATCCCTAGTGTAATTTCATTCAGTTGAGAACAATAAAGTGTCTTGGTGAAGAGCTTACCCCTGTGGACACAGAATAAATTGAATATGACTCTCATATAAAGAGCTGAATTCCACAGGAGTCATTGTTAACACTGTGAGGAAATGCAAAGACGAGGGGCTGTTCATACTTCATACAAAGAAGCTTTCTGAATTTTGTTTGGGTGCACCATATTTTAAAAGGATGAATGGAAAACACTTGGCAATTTAGCAGATGGAATAATTGCAACCATTACAACTGGGGGGGAAAAAAGCCTTATTACCTTTTTGAACTATGAAATGGAGTATTTGCTAGAAGTCAAAACGTTTCACTATTTCATACAGTGATGTTGGGTTCTTATTGGATCCTGGGGCACTGAAGTTTTCTTTTCAATAAGACCTGAATAACCTCAGGCTACAGAATAACACTAATACTGAGGCAGATTTACAGTTCCTGCTGCTGATCACAGATGGGTCCAGTTAATGCCACTTTACAATGCCTTGGTAAGGCCACACTTGGAAGACTGCATCCAGTTTTGGTCACCAAGATGTAAAGAGCCTTGATGGAGCAGTGGGCTAATGCCTCCTTAAGTAACACCAGCTGCCTGCAATTAGTGCAGGTTCGCATCCCACCAGGCTCAAGGTTGACTCAGCCTTCCATCCTTCCGAGGTAGGTAAAATGAGGACCCAGATTGTTGGGGGCAATTAAGCTGACTTTGTAATAATGCCGCTTGTGTGTGAAAGCCCTAATAAGCAGGCATATACATAGAATGAAGGCTATGGCTAAGCACATTGATTTGTGCTTCTTAGATCGTAAGACGCCCTGAGTCTTCGGAGAAGGGCGGGATATAAATGGGATTAAAAAAAAAGATGTTGAGACTCTAGAAAGAGGGCAGAGAAGAGCAACAAAGATGATTAGGGGACTGGAGGCTAAAACATATAAGGAACGGTTGCTGGAATTGGGTGTGTCTAGTCTAATGAAGAGAAGGACGAGGGGGGACATGATAGCAGTGTTCCCATATCTCAGGGGCTGCCCCAAAGAAGAGGAAGTCAAGCTATTCTCCAAGGCACATGAAGGCAGGACAAGAAGCAACGGATGGAAACTAATCAAGGAGAGAAGCAACCTAGAACTAAGGAGAAATTTCCTGACAATGAGAACAATTAATCAGTGGAACAACCTGCCTCCAGAAGCTGTGAATACTCCAACACTGGAAGTCTTTAAGAAAAGATTTGACAGCCATTTGTTTGAAATGGAATAGGGTTTCCTGCCTCAGTAGGGGGTTGGACTAGATTACCTCCAAGGTCCCTTCCACCACCACCACCACCACCACCATCATCATTATTATTGTTATTGTTATTGTTATTGTTATTGTTATTGTTATTGTTATTGTTATTGTTACTGTTACTGTTACTGTTACTGTTATTGTTATTATCCACCCGGAGAGATGCAGCAGATTGCAGCCAACTCTTCCCATGTTTTGAAGCTTTCCTACTTACACCAGGAAAAGTCATCTTGTTTCTCCTCTGGGTTTGCTGACCTTGAATAAAATATGATTTAAAGGGTGGTGGTGGTTGGGGATCTTATTCCGCTCAAACCCCGTTGTATTTATTGTACAAGATCCCTACTCCATATCCCTCATTAACGTACACATTTCATGTCCTTTTTGAAAGACTTTTTTTTTTCTTAATCCATATTACAAGCTGTCCCATTTCTTTATCGCATCCACTGCATTTCTCTACTCTGAAAACCTAGATTTGTAAAATCATAGTCTTGGAAGATGCCGCCGAAGACACGGTAGCCAACTCCCTGGTCCATGCAAGAGTCCAAATTTAAGCATCCCTGACAGATGGCTGTCCAGCTCTTGCGTGCACACATCCAGGAAAGGGAAGCCATCAACTCTTTCAGTAATTGGTTCCACTGCTGAACTGCTTTGCCTGTCAGGCTATTCCCCCCTTGACAGAACTTGGTTATTACTAAGCCAAGTTTCTTGTAAGGGGACAAAGGCATTCTCCCAAGGCTTTGAATTGCCATACGCTGGTACCATTTCCGCACCGTGATTGCGAAAACACATTTGTCAAAGAATGGCAGGATGAGAATGTCCCGTTTTGCGGGGAAGAAACATAGGCACAGAACAACATTCCATAGGAAGAGGCTTCGTGTTTAAACCACTCGTTGTTTTGTTTATGTCATTCTTTATTGGGGGGGAAAAAAACATCCACGGGATCAAGGCTTTTTTTTGCCCCAGCCATTGTTTCACTTTGGGAATATGGGAGATTTTTGTTCAGCTTGAATACTGTAGTATGTCCCACGTACAAGGGTACATCTGTGAGACAAAGCCACTTAATTTTCGATCACCTTGGTGCTACAGGGTGGCTACAGTTAGATAATTCAGCCAGTTGAGCTTTGACTCAGCAGCAACAGCAGCAGAGGTGGATAATCTGTAAATGCAAGGCTGCAAACAAAGGCCCAGAGCTTGGAGACAGACGCCTTTCACTTGGCAGAGTTCCTATCCCTGCTGAACCATTGGCTTTCCTACTGAATATAGATGATGAAGAGTTATTAAAACTTTGTCCAATTATTTCAAAGTGAGTCAGGGGTGGCCTGGCCATCACAGCAGCCAAAAGTCGGTTGGTTAGTTGCTTGGTCGGTGCGGTGGATTTTAATTGTGGGGGAAAAATAAATGCTACATAAACTTAGCATAAAGTTGGGGACAGAATGCTAGATGGGGGAAAAAAATATCAGTCTCTTTGCACTCCGTTACAGCATAGAACTCCTTCCTTCCTTCCTTCCTTCCTTCCTTCCTTCCTTCCTTCCTTCCTTCCTTCCTTCCTTCCTTCCTTCCTTCCTTTCTTTCTTTCTTTCTTTCTTTCTTTCTTTCTTTCTTTCTTTCTTTCTTTCTTTCTGCATCATCATGGGGACATGATCAAAATTCAGACTCTTGGCAACTGGCTCCTATTTATGATGGTCACAGTGTCCCGGGGTCATGGGATCACCTTTTGCAGCCTTCTGACAAGCAAAGTCAGTGGGGAAGCCACTTAGCAACCGTCTTACTAACTTAACGGCTACAGTGACTTACTTAACAACAAAAAGGTTGTAAAATGGGGCAAAACTCCCTTAACAGCCATCTTGCTTAGTGACCAAAATTTTGGGTTCAATTGTGGTCATAAGCCGAGGACCACCTACATTTGATCAGGCTTAATACAATTATAACTCTCTCTTGCTCCCTCCTTTGATGTTAAAGAAAGAGAGAAAAGTTTCTTTTTTGCTTATCGGTTACAAGAAAATATCTATTTGTTCAGCCTAATTTGTTGAGAAATGAATTCCAATTATTATTATTTTTTATGAAACAGAACTGATAGCAATGGAAGCTATTACATTGTAAGCGTAGTCTGATTTCCTTGGAAGAAGGCGACAACATGGAAGGCATTGCAACTAAAGGAATACAGTTTAGGCTGAAGTTGGTGAAGTTTTCATAAATCCACTGCAAGAAACGTACAATGAATGATCCTGAAATTAGGCTGCTTATCGCTAAGGCTCTAGATAAGCCTTATAGATAAAGCTGGTTGTAGGTAAGGATATGGATGAAGGACAGTCAATGAAAAAAAATGCTTTTCCTAGAAAAGAGCAGTACCCAGCTGATCAATAATCTGATCCACATCTGGAAAGGCCCTGTGGATCTACTTCTGAAAGAAACATCTCTACAAGCTGTAATTAGAAGCAGATGTGATGGTCCCACCTGACAGGTAATAAATGAAGGAATGCTGAGTCAAGCCTAAACAGATAAGTAAGATGTGTACATATATTAGAGAGGGTTGTAGATCTATTGGGGGTTGGGAATGAGGGGGGATTGGACAGATGAAACAATAAAGGTTATAATAAGCATAGTTGCAATGCAAATTAGGTCTTTGAACCTCTGGAAAGCAAGGCAACAGAAGTGAGTAAAATGCTACAAGGTCAACCAGGTTTTAAACCCATTATCTTTTTCATTGACCTTGGCATGGCTGCAGTGATCCCACCCAAAATACTCCATTAAAGTATTAGTGGGAATAACCCCCAGATTAGGCTATTCTGATTACAAAATGGATATCCAAACCGAGCTGCTTCTAGTAAGATCAAACCCATCAGTGCTGATGGTGGAATCCTTCCACTGAAGTCCAAAATCCATACCGAGGTTGGAACTGGAAAGGGTCAGAGTTGTAACATTTCATCTTCAGAACATTTTTAAATATATCTACAAAGACAAATTACACACTTACCTTAAACAACCTTTAAAAGTTTACTCTGATCCTTTAAAAAAGAAGAAGAAGAAGAAGCTAAGAAATATAAGGAAGTTTGTAGGCTGATGATAATGTAATTCCTTCCTTCCTTCCTTCCTTCCTTCCTTCCTTCCTTCCTTCCTTCCTTCCTTCCTTCCTTCCTTCCTTCCTTCCTTCCTTCTTTCCTTCCTTCCTTCCTTCCTTCCTTCCTTCCTTCCTTCCTTCCTTCCTTCCTTCCTTCCTTCCTTTCCCTTCCGTTCCTCCTTTCTTCCTGCCTGCCTGCCTGTCTGTCTGTCTGTCTGCCTGCCTTCTTTCCCTCCACCCTACTTCCCTCTTTTATTTCTCTGTATAACATTTGCACCTTATATTTTGCTGACTTTTTTTAAAATTTTCCAAACTCTGGGCTTAACATATTTCACCAATAATCTACCTCTTTCATTGATTCATGTTCATATTTATTTATATTTATGCACATATCATAGTTAGGGGGCATGGTGGCCTAGTAGTTAATATGTTAACCTTGCTGACCAGAAGGTTGGCCAAAGTATTACCTGACCGGGTGAACTCCCATTTTTTTCCCCACCTAGCAGTTTGAAAGCTTGCAAATGCAAGTAGACAAATAAGTACTTCAGCGGGAAAGTATGAAAATTCCATGCCCCTTGGTGTATAGCCATGCCGATCCCATAATCCCAGAAGCATCTTTGCACAATGCTGGCTCTCTCGGCTGGGAAACAGATATTAGCCCTGACACAACAGTACAGGGTAAACCTTTATCTTTTTTTTTTAAAAAAAACCCCTCATGTTACTTAAAAGTAACTTTAGCTACTCGATTAGTTTCTCCAGTCAACAAAAATAACTGTATCACTAAAACCGTTTTATGGAAATATTGATGCCTGCCATTGTTTGACTAATGTATTTATCATAAAATGCAGCTGGAACTTGGAGGTTTAGTGAGTTCCTACAAACACAATACTGTCACTGAAGATCTGAGAAAATACTTTGTCTGTTTTACTTAATGAACCGTAGCAAGCTGAGCTCAGGAGCCAGTAGTACTGTCAGCGGTTTACCGTCATTAAGTTTACTGAGCTGATGGTTCCGTTTATTTTTATGCAAATGCAATAAAAAGGCACAATTCTGTGATTATAAAGTTGTTCCCTGAATAGAAGGATGGAGTAGAGGTAACATGGAGTCTTTAAATATTAATAAGCCAATCCACGAGTGATGCTTAAATAAAAGAGGCCAATTTGGAGATATATGTTTTACAGAATATCCCCTGCCACCACTTAAGGGGCTGCTTGATAATGCAAAGCTCCAAGTGACTTAATTACACATGCAGAGGAAAGATACAATGCTATATTCCACATAGTCCAGCTGGGAAGGTTTCAGACATTGGAGAAGCCCCCTCCATCAGAAAGAGGCTGTGTCCAGGAAAATGCAAGAATGTGTCGTCAGAAATATATCCGTCTCCTGTTGTGCATTCGCTTTGTTGTCGTTAGTTGTGAAGTTGTGTCTGACCCATCGCGACCCTATGGACAATGTTCCTCCAGGCCTTCCTGTCCTCTACCATCTTCTGGAGTCCATTTAAGCTCATGCCTCCTGCTTCAGTGACTCCATCCAGCCACCTCATTCTCTGTCATCCCCTTCTTCTCTTGCCCTCAATCTTTCCCAGCATTAGGCTCTCCTCCAGTGAGTCCTTCCTTCTCATTAGTTGGCCAAAGGATTTGAATTTTAGCTTCAGGATCTGGCCTTCTAAAGAGCAGTCAGGGTTGATCTCCTCTAGGACTGACCGGTTTGATCGCCTTGCAGTCCAAGGGACTCACAGGAGTCTTCTCCAGCACCATAGTTCAAAGGCCTCAATTCTTTGGCGCTCAGCCTTTCTTATGGTCCAGTACATTTGCTTATGCTGGCTTTTTTGGCCAAAGTTTATTTCAAAATGAGATGATGTCGGGTACAGAGTGAATTTGCATCAGGTTCATGAGGTCCGTCTTTCTCAACCCTGAGAATGGCTGGAGAGAGGAATGGTCTAAGTTACTTTCTTGTGGCCTGGACATTAGTGATCTCTCCACCAGACCTCTGGTGTTAACTACCCAACTCTCTACAGAGGACACTGAACAGAATTAGATGAAACACTGGGAGAAAAAGTCCCTTTGCTCTGAATCAGTGAGGCTGATTGTGGTGGTGGGGATAGCAATGAAAGGAGGAGTGCTAAGAAGCCACCTCATCTGTGAAAATGGCAAGAGGTGAATTCATGAACAAGCAGACGAATGATAAATAAATAGCTGTGTGTTAAAAACCTTCTAAAGTGAATGTAGCGACGACCAATACCTCTTCCGCTTTCAATTTTTCCCAGTTTGGCAGAAGAATATCGCAAGATTTAGTCAACGTGCTTGCAGTAAATAAAGCACTGAATCTGTGCTATCTAGGAACTTGATATGATGCAGTTTGCATAACTTTGCAACTATAACTTTGTGGTTAGATTGAGGAACTATTGATCCCTACTGCTTTGATGGAAGTCCAGTTGAGCAACTGTTTTTGTATTTCAAAGGACAGTTCCTTATTTGATGCATCTTTTGAACTTCCATCTCTGACATTGTCATGGCAGGAGTCCTAGTTACTGGAAACCACCAGCTATCTCCCGTAGTATCTGCCTGGCCAAATTGATCTGGCATGGTTGGCATGTTCCTACTCCCTTTGATTTAACTGTAGGATAGGGACTGTAGAATCACACCTTCTGTGTAGCAGAACTTGCTCTTTGGAACAAAGTTCTCCCTGAGATCTGGATGAAACCCGTTCTGATGATGTTTCAAAGAGTTGAAAGACCGGCTCTTCTCCCAGGCATTTGATGAGCATAAGTGAAACCTTCTTAGATGGTGTCCATTAGTTCCCCCTTTTCTTCTTGTCTGGGTCTTATTCCCTTTATCATCTTTTTTATGGCTTGTCATGCAATCATCCAGATGTTCAGACTGGATTTTTATCCACCTATCAAGTCCTTCCCAAGGACCTAGGATAGGCAGATATTGATGTTTGGTGGTATTAAAGTTATTGTTGCAGGAGGTAAGCTATTGTTATTGTTACTGTTACCGTTATTGTAATTGTTACTGTTAGTGTTGCTGTTATTGTTACTGTTGCTGTTATTGTTAATGTTACTGTTAGTGTTACTGTTAGTGTTGTTACTGTTAGTGTTAGTGTTACTGTTACCGTTACCTTTACTATTATTGTTATTATTTTATTTATTTCTCTCTTAAATACTTTACTTATGAGCCACCCAAATCACTGGGATTCGGGTGGCATACAAATGTAATAAATTCAATGTTATGCAATGTGAGTATGACAGTAAAGGAGACATATGTTCAGAAGATGCTATAATATTATCGAGAGAAGCTATTAATAAATGGATTATTGCCACCTTTTGTGTATCTTTGTCTCTCAACGCATAATACTGTAAGCTCAAGGGAAAACATCAGTTTTGCCTGTCAGAACAAACTTTTTCACTCTTGGTCCTAAGAAGCTATCTAACTTACAGTAGGGTCAAATAATAGGTTTAGATCAGTCAAAATTACAGCATTATGCTTTAATTAGGATAGCAGCATTGATTGGACTTGGTGACCTCTATGGCTCCTTCCAGCTTCGCAATTCTATTATTTGATATTGGCATTTCCATTCTTTGAATTTTTCAGAGAGGAAGGACATAAGAACCTGGATAATCAGAAACTACACCCTAACCCTAGAGCCTTGGTGGAGCAGTGGGCTAATGCCTTCTTAAGTAACACCAGCTGCCTGCAATTAGTGCAGGTTTGAGTCCCACCAGGCTCAAGGTTGACTCAGCCTTCCATCCTTCCGAGGTAGGTAAAATGAGGACCCAGATTGTTGGGGCCAATAAGCTGACTTTGTAATAATACCGCTTTGGGGGGGGGCTGAAAGCCCTAATAAGCAGGCATATACATAGAATGAAGGCTACTGCTAAGCTTGTAAGCCGCCCTGAGTCTTCGGAGAAGGGCGGGATATAAATGGAATTAAAAAAAAAAAAACCCTCCACAACAAATCTGATTAAAGTTGGTACCAAAAATATGCATTTTAAAAATAAAGTGCACTCCAGAAGGGATTTGCATCAGTGTGCACAATTGATTGAAAAATCTGATTGGAAAAAAATGAAAAGCTGACCCCACCACCCCCACCCCCCAAAAGGACAAATTAACAATTCCCAAGCTGGGAATATCTGTGAAACCAACAAAAATAGTTTTAACAGAATAACAAGAGTTGGAAGGGACCTTGGAGGTCTTCTAGTCCAACCCTCTGCTCAAGCAGGAAATCCTATACCATTTCAGACAAGTGGCTGTCTAGACTCTTCTCAAAACCTCCAGAAATGGAGCAACCATAATTTCTGAAGGCAAGTGGTTCCACTGGTTAATTGTTCTAACTGTCAGGAAGTTTCTCCTTAGTTCTAGGTTGCTTCTCTCCTTGATTAGTTTCCATCCGTTGCTTCTTGTCCTGCTTTCCATCCTGCTTTGGAGAATAGCTTGACTCCCTCTTCTTTGGGGCAGCCCCTGAGATATTGGAACACTGCTATCATGTCCCCCCTGGTTCTCTTCATTAGACTAGAAATACTCAGTTCCAGCAACCGTTTCTTATATGTTTTACCCTCCAATCCCCCAATCATCTTTGTTGCTCTTCTCTGTACTCTTTCTAGAGTCTCAACATCTTTTTTATAACATGGTGACCAGAACTGGATGCAGTATTCCAAGTGTGGCCTTACCAAGGCATTGTAAAGTGGTATTAACACTTCATGAGATCTTGATTCTATCCCTTTGTTGATGCAGCCTAGCGCTGAGTTAGCTTTTTTGCCAGCTGCAGCACATATTATAACAAATAACCATCCAAAGGACAATTGTGAGTTAAGTGGAGTCCATGGTGCTCTCCGAGCTTGACGGTTTGCTTGCAAATATTTCATTACCTGACTAAATAACCTTGTTGCTAATGTTGTTACCTCATCGGGAAATGAAATGTCTGCAAGAAAGCCACCAAACTCAGAGAGCACCAAGGACCCCACCTTTCAATGCTGAGCTACAAATATTTTCTTCTATTGGAATAGCAAGTTAACCATGTAATAGGAAGAAAAAGAGGGCAATTATATAAATTCATATTATTCGAGCAGTTATCCAGCAATCTTTTCAGTTTGTGTTGATCTTAAATGAAGCCATTTCAGAGTTAATACAGAAGCCTCTGGGGGGGGGATGAATGAAGGCGAAAGTCAGACAGCATTGTCACGAAAAACAACAACAACAACAACAACAACAACCCTTCCCATTGGACTTAAATAAAGGTAAAAGTTCTTAAAGGAATTATTATTATTATTATTATTATTATTATTATTATTATTATTATTATTATTATTGTTGTTGTTGTTGTTGTTGTTGTTGTTGTTGTTGTTGTCATTGTTGTTGATCATCGCACAGTCAGCCAGATGTTCATACTGGATTTGGCATTTTTGTCTACCTATCGAGTCCTTACTAAGGACCTGGGATAGGCAAATGTGGATGTCTGATGGTGTTACAGATATTGTTGCAGGATGGAAACAGTTCCTAGTAAGGCTGCCTTTTGTAATTGACTAATGGCAAATTTGCCAATGCCAGTGGTGTTCAAGTGGTGCTCCAGTTTTTTTGGGATTGCACCCTATTGGTACTACCCTTGCTTGCCTTTGCCACAGTCTTTCTATTTCTATGTCTTTGTATTTTGTTATCTTCTCATCTATTCTGCTGTCTCCAGGCACTGCCATGTACACTATCCAGACTTTTTTGTCTTTCTTATCGACAATTGTTAAGTCCGGGGTGTTATGTTGCAGGTGCTTGTCTGTTTGAATTCTGAAGTCCCAGAGCAGTTTAACTTTATCATTTTCTATGACTTTCTCTATTTTATGATCCCACCAGTTCTTGCTTACAGGCAAATGATATTTCTGGCAGATCTTCCAATGCACCATTGTTGCTACTTTGTCATGCCGCTGCTTGTAGTCAGTCTGTGCGATCTTCTTGCAGCAGCTTACCAGGTGGTCCACTGTTTCTTAAGCTTCTTTGCATAGGTGGCACTTACTATCTGTTGCTGTCTTCTCAATTTGGACTTTGCATGCATTTGTCCTTAAGGCTTGGTCTTGTGCAGCCAGAATTAGTCCCTCGATCTCTTTCTTCAACTTTCCTGCTCTTAGCCATTGCCAGGTCTTGTTCTTGTTGTTGATGATGATGATGTTGATGTTGTTGTTAGGCACAAAACCCTA
Organism: Vipera ursinii; assembly: GCF_947247035.1. Lineage (NCBI taxonomy): Eukaryota > Metazoa > Chordata > Lepidosauria > Squamata > Viperidae > Vipera > Vipera ursinii. Next base: position 112,601,928 of record NC_139514.1, read on the forward strand.
TACCATTTCAGACAAAAGGCTCTCCAGTGTCTTCTTAAAAGAGATTTTTTAAAAAAAAAATTAAAAGAGAATTCTAGATTTTCTCAGGAATACACATTCCCTTTGAAATCAAAGAAAAAAAACTCCCAATAATAAACAAAGCTCAGTCTGTAAGAAGCAAAAAAAGGGTGGGAAATAATATAACTTTCAACACAAATGTAGTGATGGAGAAAGAAGAGAAGAGAAGAAGAAAAATTGATGTAGTAAAACTGAACTTTCTATTGTCGGCTGCAAAGCAATTTCCCCATTAACGACTCCTTAAAGGATATTCCCCGACATTCAAACTTTTACAATAAAATCTGGAAAAAGGATAGAAAATCCTGTGGTTACTCAGCAAAAATAAAATAAAAAAATAAAAACCTTGCTTTGGGGAAATAAAAATAAAAATACACAGGAGGCTGTTTTGCAGGCATATACTGCCACCTTCTGGATGTTCAAGAGAGGGGTGAGCCAGCCAACCCTATTATGATAGCATTGGCTTTGACTGCGTTCCAGGTACAGAGCAAATCTAGGCTTTATCATACAAACACAATTTCTTTTTCTTTTTTTTTCTTTCCTGGACTGGCTCTGAACGTAAGTCTGGATGCCATCCAGAATCCTTTTGAATGTCAGATCTCTTTGCTTGGAAGAGCTTGGAAAAAAATTCAGAGAAGAGCAACTAAGATGATCAAAGGCCTGGAGGGTAAAACATACAAAGAACGGCTACGGGACTTGGACTTGGCTAGTCTAAAGAAAAGAAGAAATAGGGGAGACATGATAGCAGTGTTCCAGTATTTGAGGGGGCTGCCACAAGACAGAGGGGACCAGGTTGTTCAACAAAGCACCAGAGGGAAGGACGAGAAACAATGGTTGGAAACTGATCAAAGAGAGAAGCAACCTGGAATTAAGGAGAAACTTCCTGACAGTGAGGACAATCAACCAGTGGAACAGCTTACCTCCAGAAATCATGGGTGTTCCATCACTGGAGATTTTTAAGAACAGACTAGACAATCACCTGTCTGAGATGGTATAGGTTCTCCTGTTTGAGCAGGGGGCTGGACTAGAAGGCCTCCAAGCTCCCTTCCAACTCTATTCTATTCTAAGAGCAGAAAGGCTTTAAAGAGTTAGGAAAACACATGGAGAGCTCTGAAGTCTAGTAAGAATGCCCAAAAGAAGAATATGGGTCTGCTTGGAAAGAAAAACACATAGCCCCTTTTCTAATCATAATTAGGGCAGTGATTTATCCAGCCAGCCAGCCAGCCTTGGTGGCACAGGCGTTAGAATGCAGCATTGTAGGCAAATTCTGCCCACAGCCTGGAGTTTGATCCTGACGGGGTTCATAGTTGACTCAGCCTTCCATCCTTCTGAGGTCAGCAAAATGAGGATCCAGATTGTTGGGGGCAATATGCAAATAATGCTTACATTGTAAACCACCCCAGAGAGTGTTGTAAGGCGCTATAGGCTGGTGTATAAGCCTAAACGCTATTGCTACCGTTTACTGTAAATACACAATACTTAAGAGGAACTCTAGATCTTTGCACAAAACATATAAATGTCTTCAGAATCATCCTTGAAGGGGCGAACATCAAGAATAAGTCTTGTGCGAACTGTCCTTTCTCCAAACACCCTGGTTGGCATCAGATTTTGGGATCCTGCTCAGTCGTCCTTCCTACCAATGGGATCTAGCCATTTACTGAAAAGAAAATGGGACGGATGTGACTTATTCATGTGAACATTCCCCCAGTGAAAAGAAAACGAATGATCGGGCCACTTTTGAAGTTCATCCTCTTCCCCAGCCAACACTAAGCCATAATCCTTTCGTAATTCCTCAGATTTCCTTCACAGCACTCTGAAGATTTGCTCAGGAACGGCTGCCAAATATTGCCTGAGCTTCAGGCTTGCTTTGCTTTACCAAGTGCCACTTTTTAAAATGATCAGGAGGAACTAAGTGAGAGTCCCTTACATGTATTAGACCTAAAGTTGGACCATAAAAAAGGCTGAGCGCCAAAGAATTGAGGTCTTTGAACTGTGGTGCTGGAGAAGACTCCTGCGAGTCCCTTGGACTGCAAGGCGATCAAACTGGTCAGTCCTAGAGGAGATCAATCCTGACTGCTCTTTAGAAGGCCAGATCCTGAAGCTAAAACTCAAATACTTTGGCCACCTAATGAGAAGGAAGGACTCACTGGAGAAGAGCCTAATGCTGGGAAAGATTGAGGGCAAGAGAAGAAGGGGATGACAGAGAATGAGGTGGCTGGGTGGAGTCACTGAAGCAGTAGGCGTGAGCTTAAATGGACTCCAGAAGATGGTAGAGGACAGGAAGGCCTGGAGGAACGTTGTCCATAGGGTCGCGATGGGTCAGACACAACTTCACAGCTAACAACAACAAACCTTTTCTCACAGCCCACCATCCAATTTGTAGCTGTTGATTTTTTATTTATTTTTTTTCAGCCCAGATGACAAGTATGGGCAGTTTAATTTCCTGCCAATTGTAATAGGAAAGCCATGGTGTAAAACTGAAAGTTGGCTTAGCAGAACGAAAAGCCAAGCAAACAAGAAAACAACAAACCTCCTTTACGTCCCGGAGTAATTTGTCTTTCTGTGTGTCCCAGTTCAATCTTTCCCACAGCAGTTTTCTGCTCCATTAAGAGCATTAAAGACCAGTCCCAGATGCCAAGACTTTGCACACCTTTAGTGAGTCCAACAGCCATCTATTCCAATGTTATCAATACTATCAAACTATATTATCTGAATAGAACAGAGTCTGGAAAACCACTAGAGCAGGGGTCCCCAATCTGTGGGCCGTGGGCCAGTAGTGGGCTGTGGGCTCCTGGCCACTAGGCCGTGGAACAGGCTGACCAGTGCATGTATGTGTGCATGCACAGACACCACTTGCACTAGTGTTGTGGCTGTGGGGTGCAAAAACAGGACGCCATGCTGTGCGGCACAAAAACAGGCCGACACCATGCCTCGGGGTGCAAAAACAGGATGCTGCTGTGTAGCAGGGCACAAAAATGGGATGCTGTGGTGCTGCAGGACATGAAAACGGAACACCGCTGTGCCGCAGATTGCAAAAACAGGCCACTGGCATGCCGCGGGGCACGAAAACAGGACACCATGCCACCACACTGTGCACAAGAATGGGGCAAGACTAGCAAGTATCATGCAAGCAGTAGCCCCATCCCATTTGCATCACCTGCATGCTTGCAAACCTGTGCGTGCTTCCCCCTCCCTTTCCCTCCAGTCCTCCAACCAAGAAAGGTTGATGACCTCTGCCACTAGAGGGCAGCAAAGAGTTTTGCTATAGCTTTTTGCTGCCATCTAGTGAACAGCTGGACTCCCTGCAGTTCACGTGCATTATTTGGAGTTATACTTGCAAAAAGGGAGCTTTGACGGTGTGCCAGTTTTGTCCTTTTCAGCTGCAGTTCATCTAAGGTCCTTTAACAAGTAGGTTTATGTATGAACAATGTTTATATCTTGCTCTTTCAGTACGATAGCAGAGAAAATAAAATGCTATATATAGTTCTAAGCTGTCACAAGAAATGATAGTTCGGATGTTTGTTTTTCATTTGGATTATGATGAATTAATAAAGCCAGGATGCCAACATTAATGAGCACTGTTTTCACATTTTTCTCTTCCACATTGTTTTACCACCGTAAAATGAAAGTAGCTTTATAAGCAGTTTCCCACTTTTTAAAGCAGTTTCTGAGTGAAAGATTATGTCCCCTTGCTTTAGAGTACATTAAGCAACATGATACATTAGGGATGATTGCAGCAACTACTAGTATTTCATACCATACTTATCTTTCACCTTTGCCCTCTAGCAGCTCTAGGTTACATTCACAGGGATTATCACATTTTAATCTTTGCAACAGCATGTGAGATAACCAAGACTAAATGTGACTGCCTTGAGATAATCTGAAGATTAGGATGACTAGCCTACATTGAAACCCAGGTCATTACAGACCAGCCCCGTGCCTCATGTAATCTCATCTGCTCGGCCACATGTAATCTATTTCCATTAAAAAAAATTAAACTGCCCACATTTGACATCCCAGTAACATTTTACTTTGCTTATAGACCATAATTGGGTCTATATTAATCTGCAATTACTAGAAAAATGTAAAAAAAAAAGCAGCTTCATATTAGCTTTCTGTAATGTTTATAGGTTTGCAGCTTTTGTACCATGAAGAACACAGGAGAGTCCTGAACTACAAGGCATATAATTTCAGTGTTCAAATCTTAGATAGATGACTCTGGTTAAAAGGATTAGATGTGGGGATCTTTCCCTGAAGACAAAATGAGAGTTGTGTGTTCATTCATCAGCTGAAAAATTCTCTGCAAACTTCATTTTGCCTCTGTAGGGGGTAAGAAAATGCCATTAATTAAGAACTAATATTAATAGAAGACAGCTAGCTTTTTATTAAGCTCATTCTGATGCACTGCTGAATATGCTACATTTTTAAAAAAAAACCTATATTAACTGGTGTGTGTGTGTGTGTTTGCGTGCATGTGTGCTAACCAACCATTAGCGAATAAACAAAGAAAGGAAGAAACAAGTGTTATCCTGAACTAAAAACAATTATCTTGCCAAATTGGTTACGCTTTAGGCAAAGATGAGGATTTTTGTTTTCATAACCCAGTAATAATGGCAACCCTGCTGATTTCATTTTCATTTAAATATATTTCTGCTTGTCACTGTCCTAACAATAATGAGAAAGAAAATATGTTGTTCTAATAATTGCTTATATGAATTATGAAATATTTATTCCAGAAAATACTTTGTTTTATCTTCTTCTCTCCCCCCCACTTCTATAGTTTACATTTTCAGGTTTTGTCAGTGCCTCTATAAGCGCTGGCTCTTCGGCTTTGAAACGGAGATGAGCACCAGCCCCTAGAGTCGGAAACGACTAGCATGCATGTGCGGGGGAACCTTTACCTTTACCTTTTACCTATAACAGGGGTGTCAAACTCAATTTCATTGAGGGCCGCATCAGAATTGCGGTTGCCCTCAGGGGGCCGGGTGGGTGTGGCCTGGGTGGGTGTGGCCTACTGGGTGGGCGTGGCTAGAGTGCGTATGGCCTACTGGGTGGGCATGGCCAGCTCTACATCATTGGCATCAAGGGTGCCTATGGGGGCCTGGGCAGGAGTGGGACAGATCTGAGGGTCTCTGGCAGGAGGAGGGTCTCTGGGCCAGGGTCAAGGCAGCGGGGGCCGTTCCCTCACTGTTTCCAGGATGGCTTCGCGGGCCACATGAAACCACTTTGCGGGCCAGATCTGGCCCCCGGGCCTTGTGTTTGACATGTCTGCTCTATAATGAAGACATTACTAGGGAATGTAATAAGGTTTGGTCTACAAAATAATAATAATAATAATAATAATAATAATAATAATAATAATAATAATAATAATAATAATAATAATAACAACAACAACAACAACAACAATAATAATAACAACAACAACAACAACAACAACAATAATAATAATAATAATAATAATAATAATAATAATAATAATAATAATAATAATAACCAGTGCTTTTTTGTAAAAGAAAAAGGTGCCGGAACTCACACATGTCACACAACCCGCCTTGCCTACCCTACAATGTTCCATCCAAAAAAGGTGCCGGAACTCCGTTCTGAGCGTTCTATGAGAAAAAAAGCCCTGATAATAACATTGCAAAGGAATGTTTAAATCCTAATGCTCCCATTGTCTTCTCAGGTGGATCCCCTGAAACCATTGGAACTTAATCAACAGCACTTAAGCCATGTTCTTATTTGATTCTTGCTGGATTATGGGCGGTAAGTCTGCCGGCGAACCGAATTGCTTCAGAGTTTAATGGGGGGGAAAGGAAATTCTCCTGAAACTCAGGAGCATAAAGATGGCACTTGGATATCCTGTGTGGTGCGGAAGCAGGTAGGTCTTCAGAAGTGGAGGAAGGCCTACCTAAATAGCTTTTGAGCTACAACGGATATTCCACAAGGCCTGTTAGGCTTATGCTGGCCTACAACTCTATTTTGGATAGAATGAATAAGCCAGTTATTCAAATTCATGAGTGGAAGAACGAAGCCTAGAGCTGTACTTGCAATAGTGGAAGGGACAAAAACTGTATTCACGGGTTAAGGAGATCAAAATTAACTTCAAGATGGTACACTGATTTTCTTTTTTTAAAAAAAATTCCTGCTTTTAATTCTTTAATAAATAAAATTTGGAAACCAGAAGTGATTCAGTTCTTTTTTCCTGTAGACCTGAACAAATACAAAGGAAAAAGTTAAATCAGAATTAAAGAACAGAACAGAACATAACGGAACATAACGGAACAGAACAGAACAGAACAGAACAGAACAGAACAGAACAGAACAGAACAGAACAGAACAGAATAGAATAGAATAGAATAGAATAGAATAGAATAGAATAGAATAGAATAACAGAGTTGGAAGGGACCTTGGAGGTCTTCTAGTCCAACCCCCTACTCAGGCAGGAAGCCTTATACCATTTCAGACAAAGCATTGTCCAATCTCGTCTTAAAAACTTCCATTCACAACTTCTGGAGGCAGGTTGTTCCACTGATTAATTGTTCTAACTGTCAGGAAGTTTCTCCTTAGTTCTAGGTTGCTTCTCTCCTTGGTTAATTTCCATCCGTTGCTTCTTGTCCTGCCTTCGGGCGCTTTGGATAATAGCTTGACTCCCTCTTCTTTGTAATAATCCCTGAGATTGGGCTCTATTGTTACTTATAGATGCAAACTATTGTCATAAACATGATTATATTCACAGGAGTATAGTTACCTTGTAGATACACGATAGAAGAAACCTAGTAACTTCTCCTATCTGCAGCAAATCAACAATGTGATTCCTTCCTTCTTTTGTATTAACTGTTAGGACAGCAAACATTCTCTTATTTTTCTAGAGTATCCAATGACCAAGCATCCCATCAACAAATTAGTTCCTGGGTTATCTTTCAGCAGTTAGCTATGAACAAAGAAAAACAAACTCTGAAATTTCTGTGCTCATCAATTCTTAATGCCCCTATAACCAAGACATCTAAGCTTAGTTGTTTTAAAGTGCAGGCTAGTTAATATTGCATGGGAATCTAGCAATTCCCTTTGGTGCTGCAACAGTGATGAATGATCATAAGCCTTTCTTGGGCAAATACATAAAATTAAAAAGAAGGCCTTGAAGACAAAGACTACTTTCCCAGTTTATCTTGTAGTCCGTAATAGTCATAGGAGCTAATTGATGAAACATCAGTGAAGTATGGCAAATTAAATGCAAAAAGCAACTCTAAAGCCAGGAAAAAAAACACATTAGCCAATATATTGTACCCATTCTCTATTCCATGTACCTTTGCATTGCAAATTAAGCCAATTCTGTGGCCGTCTTTTTCATAGCTGAAATCCGATGGTTCCAACGAAAGTCAACATTCTCTTTGATTTCTAAAAAAAAATAATGTTTGGGATCTGGTCAGGTTGTATTAGCAAATTTAGCAGATAGATAGATAGATAGATAGATAGATAGATAGATAGATAGATAGATAGATAGATAGATAGATAGATAGATGGATGTTTGCAGTGAGTTGAATCACAGTGAGCCACACTTTCTTTACGTTCCTCCTGTTTATTGATAGTGTAATTTATTATACATAGAAATGCAAAGCATGAGATGATGAGAGGACCCTTAAAAGCATATTCAGCAAATAAATACTGAAAATCAAAGGCAGGAAGCCCCCAATGGCACTTGCACAGCATCTGACCAACAACATGAACATCAATCCCCAATGGAAAGTCAAATGCGTTGCTAAATGCCCAGACATCATCATCATCATCATCATCATCAGAAGAAGAAGAAGAAGAAGAAGTTGGAAGGGACCTTGGTGGTCATCTAGTCCAACCCCCTGCTCAGGCAGGAAACCCTATACCATTTCAGACAAGTGGCTGGCCAGTCTCTTTTTAAAAACTTCCAGTGTTGGAGCATTCACAGCTTCTGGAGGCAGGTTGTTCTACTGGTTAGTTGTTCTAACTGTCAGGAAGTTTCTCCCTAGTTCTAGGTTGCTTCTCTCCTTGACTAGTTTCCACCCGTTGCTTCTTGTCCTGCTTTCAGATACTTTGGAGAATAGCTTGACCTCCTCTTCCTTGTGGCAGCCCCTCAAATACTGGAACACTGCTATCATGTCTCCCCTCTTTCTTCTTTTCTTTAGTCTAGCCCAGGGGTAGGCAACCTCGGCTCTTTTATGACACATAGGAAGATATATAAATCACCCCACCCAAAAGGGGTCAGGCTGTCAATTACCACATCAGCAATGCACCATCCTAAATAGGATTCACTCCTCAAGTAGCATCTTCTTGGATGAGAAGCGAAACAAAGAAGAACAAGACGGTCCAGTTGCCTCCTGAAAAAGCACCTTTGGGACAACCATGACCTGGAGGACTGAGAATCTCCATAGATATTTAGCCATTCACTTTGGGATGAACATTCTTCAAATGTTGCGGGAGTGTGAATGGATGTCCAGAAAACATTGCAGACTACAGAAGCTGTTTGTGCTTCAGTTCGAGATTCAGACAGCACAGACTCATCCCCAACAACCTGCGCTTGTCTTCAACCATGAAGGGACACAGGGCAGAAAACACCCTGCAGCCAAGAAGGCTCCACACCCATTTGCACTGCTCAGGTGACCCTGAAGACACAGATAAATCTCCAAGCAGCCTCAAGGACTCTCGAAAAGAAGGCAAATGACCAGCTGTCTGCAAGGAGTATAAATCCTTCCATTCCCCCCCATCCAGTCAGAGCTGAAGAAGCTTCTTGGATGAGAAGCAAAAGTCTTCAAAGAAAAACCAGAAAGTCCAATTGCCTCCAGAAAAAAAGCATCTTTGGGACAACCATGACCTGGATGACTGAAAATCTCCATAGACATGTAGATCACATCATGACCAGCTCTAAGCTAAGGGTGTATAATGATCCAGTATCTGACTTTTTTTTTAAATATAAATGATGCTGTGCGTTGATGATTAGATGTCCTAGACCTTGGTATTTGAACGTAGACCTTTTTAACATTTATATTTTATTGGGTTTTACTAATATAGATGAAATTTTAATATATATATTGATAGTTCATATATAATGTCATATGCCAGATAAATATTAAAACAACAGAGCAAAATGAAACTCTCAGTGACAATAAAAACATTTTGTTTCCATGGGAACTTGATCCACTTTTATCATTTCCAGCTGGGACGCAAACCTTCTTCCCAATATAAATAAAGGGACAATTCCTACCAAAAGTATTTTTGGGGTGGATTCTGAATAGAATAGAATAGAATAGAATAGAATAGAATAGAATAGAATAGAATAGAATAGAATAGAATAGAATAGAATGGAATGGAATGGAATGGAATGGAATGGAATGGAATGGAATGGAATGGAATGGAATGGAATGGAACGGAACGGAACAGAACAGAATAGAGCTGGAAGGGACCTTGGAGGTCTTCTAGTCCAGCCCCCTGCTCAAGCAGGAGAACCTATACCATCTCAGGCAAGTGTCTGTCCAGTCTCTTCTTAAAAACCTCCATTGATGGAGCGCCCACAATTTCTGGGGGCAAGCTGTTCGACTGCTTATTTGTCCTCACTGTTAGGAAGTTCCTCCTTAATTCCAGGTTGTTTCTCTCTTTGATCAATTTCCAACCATTGTTCCTTGTCCCGCCCTCTGGTGTTTTGGAGAATAGGTTGACCTCCTCTTCTTTGTGGCAGCCCCTCAAATACTGGAACGCTGCTATCATGTCTCCCCTATTTCTTCTTTTCTTCAGACTAGCCCAGGGGTAGGCAACCTCGGCTCTTTTATGACTCATGGACTTCAACTCCCAGAATTCCTGAGTCAGCAAGTCCATGAGTCATAAAAGAGCCGAGGTTGCCTACCCCTGGGCTAGCCAAACCCAAGTCCTGCAGCAGTTCTTCATATGTTTTAGTCTCCAGGCCTTTGATCCTTTTACTTGCTTTTCTCTGAATTTTTTTTCCAAGAAAATGATCAACTTTCTAATCTCACAACAGTCATTTAGTGAGTCATTCCTTTGCCTTCCTGTTTTAAACAAATGGAAGGAAAATGTCCCGGACAAAGGATTCATGGAAGATTAGTCAGAACAAAAATGGTATATGTTCTGCAAATGCAGACTGGGGATTATTTTCCTTTGGGACTTCTCCTTCTTTTTCCTTCTACTTCGTGGTTACCTTTTTTTTCCCACTGAAGAACTTCTTCTGTTCAGCTGTTTACTTTCTATAAGCTGCTGTGGGGATTGTTGCAGTTGTCTATGTTGATGAATTCCTCTTATAGAAAGAAGCCACTGATTCTTCTGCTAAAAATCCAAAGTATATTCTAAGTATACTGTAAGACGAAACAGTTATCCCAAATATCAATCAGATGGATAAAAAAACTTGTGATGTGTTTTTTGCCTAGAAGATTTTGTAAACTTTGTAAGACAACTGCTAAATACCCATAACAGTTTTGGAGACTTTTCATGATAACTGCTAAATATCACTAATAACCTTTAAGAAAACAACCCCTTTCCAATTTCCTCCTACTCCTGAGAAATATTTTTCTCTGTTTCCTAGGGAATACGTAGAATAACTTTTTCTAATTATCTTTCTAATAACAGACTCTGGTGTTCTGTCATCTCTGATATACACACAATGTTCTCACTTTTTCTCACAGCACACTGGGAGATCTCACAAAATTGGCATATCAAATGGAGATATGAAATGGCAGCATGAAAATTAGCAGGTCTATATAATGCTGAATTGTGTGTGTGTGTGCCTGTGTGTCTGTGTTGAAGAGTCCTTATTAGTAAGAAAGTTAATCAGGTCATATTCTATAATGTTTTTTTTTAAGTTGCTAGGGAAGGAATTACTATTGCATTTCCCAGTATTAGCTAACAGAAAGGGGAAATTATTTAACAATAGATGTTCATCAAATCTGGCATGGTTATTCCCCCTTATCTCATTCAAGGTAAGGTGTTATTGATATAATTTACTCATATATGTAACAAAACAACCATACATTACTACCAAAAGACTATGTTGAGAGACTTTAGCACTTTCTTTGAGAATTTTTGGGAAAAAAAGCTGAATCAATGCTGATACATTTTAAGATGATATGTTTCTAAGGTATTATTATTCTTCATGCAAAGGAAGTCAAGATGAAGGCTTGTATTAGTATGATCTTTAAAGTGGAAAATCAATTTGATTTGATGAATTTCCATTCTTTTCATCCTAATTTTTGTTGTTAGTTGCGAAGTCGTGTCTGACCCATTGTGACCCTATGGACAACGTTCCTCCAGGCCTTCCTGTCCTCTACCATCTTCTGGAGTCCATTTAAGCTCATGCCTAATCATCCTAATTAGTCCCAATTAATAATAGTTTGGATTATATCTCCAAATAATGGACAAACTGCAAGTAGAAGGGAATATTTGTAGCTCATGGTTGAATTGTGGGATTCTTGGTGCTTTCCTGGCCTCCTGCAAATGTTTCATTGCCCAACTTTTCTAGCACTGATGATGGGGCCTAGTTAGGTAATGAAATGTCTTCAAGAAAACAACCAAGCCCAGAAGGCACCAAGGATGCCACAATAGACAAAGTCCATTGTTCTTAAATAGTCCAAGCTATTCATATAACTGAAATTGTTGGTGGCAATAATCTGACTTTGTAATAATGCCGCTTGGGGGGGGGGGAAGCCCTAATAAGCAGGCATATACAAAGAATGAAGGCTACTGCTAAGCTTGTAAGCCGCCCTGAGTCTTCGGAGAAGGGTGGGATATAAATGGGATTAAAAAAAAATCAGTATACTTCATTTGCATAAGTATATGCATTGACAGAAATAATATAAGTTCTGTTAAGTATGTGCATTCAGTTATAATGGACTTCAGTTGTTATGGGCAATCCTTTGCATCATCCATACCAGGGGTCTTCAAACTTGGCCCTTTTATGACTTGTGGACTGCAACTCGCAGAATTCCTCAGTCAGGCACGCTGGCTGAGGAATTCTGGGAGTTGAAATCCACAAGTCATAAAAGGGCCAAGTTTGAAGACCCCTGTCTTACATCTAAGAAACAAAATGGAGGCTGGCTGAGGAATTCTGGGAGTTGAAATCCACAAGTCATAAAAGGGCCAAGTTTGAAGACCCCTGTCTTAAATCTAAGAAACAAAATGGAGGCTGGCTGAGGAATTCTGGGAGTTGAAGTCCACAAGTCATAAAAGGGCCAAGTTTGAAGACCCCTGTCTTAAATCTAACAAACAAAATGGAGGCTGGCTGAGGAATTCTGGGAGTTGAAGTCCACAAGTCATAAAAGGGCCAAGTTTGAAGACCCCTGATCCATACAATCAAGATTTTATTGCATTTTTATAGGACCACATTCTGGTCTCTGTGATTTGTTTCAAATTTCAATTACACACACACACACACACACACACACACACACACACACACACACACACACTGAATGAAAATAAAGACATGCAAAACTTCAAAGGTAAGTACTTCTTACATTGCATTAATATGTTGATTTCCTGAATGTCCCAACAATTCAAAGATTTCTATTTAAAAAAAAAGTTTTGGTGAATTGGTTTGTAATTCATTGTGAATATTTGTTTAGATGGCAGTCCTTCAGAGATTTATAAGGGAGGGTGTTCCATTCAGATCATGGGAGATCCATTCAAAGAGACACTTATGGAATTGACGAGAAGGAATCTAGTCCACTGAAAACATCCTGGAAAAAAAATCAAATCTCTTTTTTGGGGGGAATCAAGAAAAGAAACTTTAAAAAAAAACTACATTTATCTGATTAAGTCCTTCCTCGCCTGTTCTTTCACAGCTACCCCATGCTTCGATAGACAACATGGATAGGCACTGCAGTGTTCCAAACGAATTCTAGATAAAACTTTTAGTAGGTGGATTTCTATGGATTGTTAAAATAGCGAGCCTGTTCCAGTCCTGTCCATAAAGATATTGCTTTTATTGAAATGTATGATGTTTATCGCTTAACTGCAAAGGAATTGATCCATTTAGTTTCTGGAGGAGTTGTTAATTTCTACTGTCCCCCGTCCGCCGCCCACTTGCCCCTGGGTGCAGATAATTTGGCCATATGTCTCCATGTGGAAACAGCAGACTGATACAATCAGACTGAATGCATAGAAAAATGACAGATCCCCAGCAGAAGTTTACTCAAAAGACACAAAAGTAGAGTAGTAAATCACGCAGAAATGCAGCAAGTAGACTTCTCAGTGAGGAATTTGGGAACTTTTATAGCTTAATTGATTTTGTGAGAAGCAGCCTAAGTTTTCAAAGTAATGTTGGCATGTATATAAATACTTAATAACCCTGCGGTTCTCAGGCCACCGTCATCGTCACCTCTCAAGGCGTCCATTAATTGATGGGAATAGTAAGGAGAAAAAGCTACATGTTTCAGCCATCATGAGTACAAAAAAGGCACATTATTATGGTTAGTTGCACAAGCAGCTAAAGGTTTAGACTGTAGTTGGCATTTTTTATCCACCTATCATCTCCTCCTCCTCCTCCTCCTCCTCTTCCTCCTCCTCCTCCTCTTCTTCTTCTTCTTCTTCTTCTTCTTCTTCTTCTTCTTCTTCTTCTTCTTCTTCTTCTTCTTCTTCTTCTTCTTCTTCTTCTTCTTCCTCTTCTTCTCCTCCTCCTCCTCCTCCTCCTCCTCCTCCTCCTCCTTCTCCTCCTCCTCCTCCTCCTCCTCCTCCTCCTCCTCCTCCTCCTCCTCCTCCTCCTCCTCCTCCTCCTCCTCCTCCTCCTCCTCCTCCTCCTCCTCCTCCTTCTTCTTCTTCTTCTTCTTCTTCTTCTTCTTCTTCTTCTTCTTCTTCTTCTTCTTCTTCTTCTTCTTCTTCTTCTTCTTCTTCTTCTTTCCTATCTCCAAATATTGCTACATCCATCATCCAGATTTTTTTATCTTTCTTTTTGGCAATTGTTAAGTCTCAAGTCAGTAATCCCATAATTAAACCTTTTAGCAGCATTAGTCCCACACTAATGCTAGACATATTGAAGTTTCCGCATAAAGAAATACTGTATTGAGTTCACAAGTGCCTATAGAAATTATAGTGAAGGAAAAATAGTCACATAAGTGTTCCTCTAAAGGATCTCCAATGAATGCAGAAGTGATTGAATCAAAAGACACTTCAGATCTTACTGAATGTTCATGCATACAACTTTTTGTAGTCATGCAGCTATAGTTATAATGAAATCACTGTAAATGCTTATGTCAGTGAATGACGGGCCTGGCAGGACATTTCCAATTGTCCTAAAACAATAACCCCAGGAAGAACAAAGTAACTAGAAATCAGAAGAGAAAAATGGCTAAAATATTCTACAGGTATAAGTAATTGGAATCATATCCTTATAGATAGATAACATTTTTGTCATTTTCTAGTGTGGGCACACTGGCAGACATTAAAAATGAAATTCTGTAGCCTGCTCTCAAAAGTGCACACATGCATAACTCACATATAAACATGCTATATACATTATGTATAAACCTGCACCCTTATATATAAATAACATGTAAATATTAATCACTGTCCATCTTGAATACATAGCGGAAAGAGGAAGCTTGAGAGTCCACAAGATTGATACTGTATGGAACAAAACTGTGACTGAATCTGGATTTCTGCTTTGGATACCACGGAGCCCACTCCTCCCAGAAGGTAACAAGGAAAACATGTCATGGAGAGGATGTGTACTGTCCCTTATTTCAAGCAGTGTGCGAGAGTGGTAATTTGATAGCAACCCTGCTCCAAACAAACACGCTACTTCTAAATACTTTCCCAAGATTCAGTTGCATGGATATGAAATTATATGTGATGGGTTTTTTTCTAAATTGTCAAATGAATTTCTATTAGCTTTTATTCAGTGCTGATGGAACAACGTCTATCAGACAGTGTTAATCACTTTCTAAAATGAGTGATTTGGAAGAATCCATTTCTCCCCCTGCCTTTCACACAGCAGCTTCCTCATTCTGTTTTCTGTTGTTGTTGTGTTTTTTTCCTCCAATGAAGTAGATAGAGATGAGAATCAACAGGGACGTCCTTTTGCTGAGTAGTGATTGCAATCTGCTTTCTGGATTCTGAACTAATATAAAGGTAAAGGTAAAGGTTCCCCCGCACATGCATGCTAGTCGTTTCCAACTCTAGGGGCCGGTACTCATCTATGTTTCAAAGCTGAAGAGCCAGCGCTTGTCCGAGGACGTCTCCATGGTCATGTGGCTGGCATGAATAGATGCCAAAGGCGCACCGAATGCTGTTACCTTCCCACCGTAGTGGTCCCTATTTTTCTACTTGCATTTTTACGTGCTTTCAAACTGCTAGGTTGGCAAAAGCTGGGATGAGTAACAGCCGCTCACTCTGCTACGCGGCACTCGGGATTCGACCCGCCAAACTGCCGACCTTCTGATCGACAGGCTCAGCGTCCTAACCCACTGAGCCACCACATCTAATAATGAACTAATAATGACTTTTAAATACCACATTAATGAGATGGCACTAGTTGTTACAATATAGTAAAATAACTGATTGGTATGGGCTACTTGACAAAAAAAACCTGCAGAGGGGAAAACATATTCTTGCTACCTATTTCCCAGCTAAAGACCACAAATGATTTAAACTCATCTCAGAGAATAATACTTCTTTTCCAATCTTCTTATTTCAGAGAGGCATCAAAAGCAAACCAGATGAAAGGAAGCCTGCTCCAGCAGATCAAATCCCAAGTCTATCCTCATACCTAACAGCTGGCCTTTAAGGTGATATTCACAAGAATGATTCATGGACAGCTCTTCAAAGAGCCTTGGTGGAGCAGTGGGCTAATGCCTCCTTAAGTAACACCAGCTGCCTGCAATTAGTGCAGGTTCGCATCCCACCAGGCTCAAGGTTGACTCAGCCTTCCATCCTTCCCAGGTAGGTAAAATGAGTACCCAGATTGTTGGGGACAATAAGCTGACTTTGTAAAAATGCCGCTTGGGGGGGGTGAAAGCCCTAATAAGCAGACATATACATAGAATGAAGGCTATTGCTAAGCACATTGTGCTTTAGATTGTAAGCCGCCCTGAGTCTTCGGAGAAGGGCGTGATATAAATGGGATTAAATAAAAAATATTTTAAAAAAATCCAATATGCTATCAGACATCAAACAACATCAATGCCTATGGCTCTTGATGGAAAACAAACAAACAAACAAACAATTCTTAATTGTCATCTAATGTGACAGTTTTCAAGGATGAGTGGAGGGAATATCTCAGCTTCCTAGATAGCTTTGATATCAGTGTTAAGGGACCTCTGCTTGAACAAGAAAAAACTCAAAAGATACACGCAATAAAAAACTGATGAACTATAACTCATTGTGAGTTGAACTCCATCGCAGGTGTCAGGTTGAGATAGAGTTCTTCATCATGCTAAAGTGTTTTTCAGCTCTCCAGAGGAAGAATGTCTGCGTTGCCATCTAACAATTATTCTGAATAGCCATTATTAAGAAGGCCATTGCCTGCATTTCATTATCTGTGGATCCCATTCTTCCACCATGTGTAGATTGGGTAAGTGAGCACTTACAAACCCCAAGTCTGTTTTGCAGAAATGTACTCCATACTTTTTTTTATAATAATCTTTATTAATTATCTACAGTAAGAATAACAACAGAATAATACATAGGGAAAGGGACAAGGGGTTTAAAGACACAAACCATATAATCACGTAACACAAACCGTGGAAAACAAACAAAACAGACGAGAGTTATATCTACTTCCCTATTAACAAAAAAATATATCATCCCAGCTAAACTTTCCAATACATAAAATATCCTTATCATTAAAAGAAAAACAAAACTACCATTGTTCGTATCTTGTCAACCTTGTAAGCCTGATAAATTACACAGATCAATTAAGTGGGCAATCTCATCACTTGTCTCCTAAATTAAACCTTCTTTTAAGCCATACAAAACATTTGTTCCAACTTATATTATATAGTGATTCACGTTTATCTTTTAAAATATACGTTAACCGGAGAATGCAGCAAACTGTATGTCTTGATGTGTTTCTTAGTGTCGAAGGTGCTGCAAAATTCTTTATTGTTGTAGTAATTGTACATTCCATTTTTTCTCTCAGCCAATTATAAGGTATGAGACCTTTTACTCACTGGCAAGATAATGGTAATTTATGTAGGTGGCCTACTTTCAAAGAAAGTATGTAAAATTACATTTTATGGCACGTATTATGAGAAAACTTACATTTTGTATTGTGTGTCTCTGTGTGTGTGTTTGTGTGTGTGTGTGTGTGTGTGTGTGTGAGAGAGAGAGAGAGAGAGAGAGAGAGAGAAGGAGACACAGTTATCTCATAGTTCTAGGATTTAGGTTTTTTTCAAAAGCATAATTGACCAGGCATCTTGAGATCTGATTAACGTAGTCAAAATACCTTATGTTATATTCCTTAGAAAGTATAGCAATTTAAACCTTCATCTATCTAGAAAATGTTAATAATATTCCTTTCGAATTTCCTTTTTTTTTTTGCTGAAGAAAAACCTCCATTTTTTTTTTACTGTAGCCAACATAACCTCCAACAACTCTAGCAGAAGTCCATAAACCAAAGAAGAAATAATGTCACACTCATCCATTTCCTTCCAACATTAAGAGCGCATGTTGACACAAGAGTTTGACAAATTGCAACGACTGTCTTCCTTGTCATTTGTACTGGTTTTATTAGTCTCCATATGTCACAAAAAATTTTCAGGCATTATCATTTGTCTTAAAAAGAAGATCTATCCAAACAATAAGCATGACCGTAGCTTTAGCTGTCACACCATGACATTATTTGTGCTTTCTTCTCTGCCGTGCAAAAAAATAAATAAATCATATTTCACAATATAGTCATACTCAAATAATATCTCCATGTGTTAATTTACAGCTGTTCAAAACTTATTTGAAGCCTGATATTGCTTAGGTTGTCTTTATATGTAGAACTGTGTCCCAGGTTATTGTGACAAAATGAAGACTGAGTCAAACTGAACTCCTGGTGAGTACATGAAACAATGTATGGAAACTACTAAAGGAGAGAAGCAACATGGATTTAAGGAGAAACTTCCTAACGGTGAGGACAATTAACCAGTGGAACAGCTTGCCTCCAGAAATTGTGGATGCTTCATCACTGGAGGTTTTTAAGAAAAGACTGGACAGCCACATGTCTGAAATAGTATAGGCTCTCCTGCTTGAGCAGGGGGTCAGACTAGAAGACCACCAAGGTACCTTCCACCTCTATTCTGATTGATTGATTGATTGATTCTGATTTATTTTCTTTAGTGGCAATATTTACTGATTCATTGATTTGTTTAGATTTATTGGAGTTTACAGTAAAGAGCTTCAACATGCAAACAAGCGTGAGAAGTAGATTGGGCTGAATGTCTGAACTGAGGTCACACAGTGTACTACTCATGCTGAGAGTTCATCAGAGCCTTCTTTGTGGTTCTTACTCACTAACCAAGGAGAGAAGCAACCTAGAACTAAGGAGTGAGAGCAATCAAACAATGGTTTATATGGCTTTCCTTTAGAAGTTGTGGGTGCTCCATAAATGGATGCTTTCAAAAAGAGATTGGACAACTATTTCTCTGAAACGGTGTAAGGTCTCCTGGTCAAGAAGACTTGTGAGGTCCCTTCCAACTCTATTATTCTATATTCTTTCTTCACCCTTGTCCAACATCTAAATCACTTTATCTCTTTGATTCATCTGAGATGATTTGCATTGACTTCTGCCACGATGTTTAGTTTAACTTTTCTTTCTAGCCAGCAACCTGTGTATTTCCTGGTGGCTATCATTTGTCACTATCACTTAAGTGGTTAGCTTTTTTTAAAAATTATTATTATTATTATTATTATTATTATTATTATTATTATTATTATTATTATTATTATTATTATTATTATTATTATTATTATTATTTATAGTCAAAGTTGACTATAGACTAGGACCTGGTGGGCTTTTCTGCATATGCAGCAAATTATTTAGAATTCAATATGAAAATAAAAAAAAAATGTCTCAGACTTTTTGGACCTATTCTTTTCTTCTCCCAAGAGATGTCTGAACTCGTAGTGCAGATGGCGACTGATTGCTAATGCTGACCAACCAATTTATAAATTGACAAATCCAGACCCAATCTCTTATTCTTCATGCAGAGCAACCTTCCCCGGTCATAATGTTGTACAGCCTTGAATAGCCATAGGTGAAGCAGATGAATGCCGCTGTCCTGTTCTTGAGCTTGATGTAGTTTCATGGTGCTGGCCACATTCGGATCCGTGGTGGCGCAGTGGTTAGAATGCAGTACTGCAGGCTACTTCTGCTGACTGCCGCCTGCCTGCAGTTCAACAGTTTGAATCTCACCAGTCGAAGGTTGACTCAGCCTTCCATCCTCCCGAGGTTGGTAAAATGAGGACCCAGATTGTTGGGGGCAAGATGATTTTTATTATTTATTTTATTATTTATTTATTCGATTTATATACCGCCCTTCTCCCCTAGGACTCAGGGCGGTTCACAAGGTTTTTAAAAACAATACAACAAATTACAAAACTTAAACTCAATTTAAAAAAATTATATTGACCTTGAAATAAAACCCCAGTTAAAATACAATTAAAATCCCAATTAATATTCTCAGACCAGGCCAGAGAGCTCAAAGAGCCAGGTCTTCAGGTCCCGGCGGAATGAGTGAAGGTCAGGGGCAGTCCTAAGCTCTACAGGCAGCTGATTCCAAAGGACAGGCGCACCCACAGAGAAGGCCCTCCCCCTGTGTATTGTCCGCTGGCAATCTTTTACCGGCGGTACCCTGAGAAGACCTTCCCTGTGGGAGCGCACAGGACGAAGGGAGATTGATGCTGGCAGCAGGTGTTCCCTCAGATATCCCGGACCCAAGCCATTTAGGGCTTTATAGGTCATTACCAGCACCTTGAATCTCACCTGGAGGGCAACCGGAAGATGATGACTGTATAAAGCACTGTGAAGCTTGATAGTATAAGTGCTATTGCTGTAAAGACCAACCTTCTCCAAACTAACGTCTTCCAGGTCTCTTTGGCTATAGGTTCCAGATTTACTGCCCAACATAATCTTCACCCATTTTAACTAGGAACTATATGTCCACCAGATGTGGAGCACATCAAATTAGAGACAGGAGATATTCGGACATTGGACCTGTTCCAGCACAACTTTTCTAATAAGAAACATGTTCTATGAAAGATGCTGATTCTCATTTAAACGTGTCTAGGATTTGCTAGACGCGGTGAGGCTCAGCGGGTAAGGACGCTGAGCCTGTCGATCAGAAGGTCGGCAGTTTGGCGGGTCGAATCCCGAGTGCCGCGTAACAGAGTGAGCGCCTGTTACTCGTCCCAGCTTCTGCCAACCTAGCAGTTTGAAAGCACGTAAAAATGCAAGTAGAAAAATAGGGACCACTATGGTGGGAAGGTAACAGCGTTCTGTGCGCCTTTGGCATCCAGTCATACTGGCCACATGATCACGGAGACATCCTTGGACAAGCGCTAGCTTTGAAATGGAGATGAGCACCAGGCCCCTACCACGTATGTGCGGGGGAACCTTTACCTTTACCTTTAGGATTTGAATAATTAGCCATGTAAGGTTTCTTTACAAACAGCTGCGTGAGTATCAGACTTCTCAGTGCTCATCCCAAACTGAGACAGGTGTTTTGGTTCACAGATGTTTGCCACATGATAACTATTGGGGAATGGATTTCAAGGGATGAATGCACCCTTCATTATGGCATATAAAAAGAATGATGTGTCAGATTGGGCAAACCAATGTGTTTTAACTCTGCGGGCAGCATTTGGCTTGATGGATCTCAATCCCTTCATGCTTTCTGCACAATATTTCTTCTTTGTTGCTGAGCTTTTCTTTTGAATTGTATTTGAAGTTTTTCCATTATTTTAAATCATTTCTCATGCTGATTTTTTTCCCCAGTTTCCAGGAAACAGGACTTAAACACACAGCTTCCTTTCATTCCTCCTTACATAAGGCAGAATTGTGCATTTTGTAAGTGGCTACGTGGGATAAAAGTCAATCTCTCCTTTAGGGGACTCAGCTGCTAATCCTCAAGACATTGGTTAAAAAAATAGCCTTGGATGATGATGGCAACGGGGACAGGAAAGTAAATCTGAAACAAATAGTTGAGACATTTTTTGCCAGGTTTTATTTCTCAGCCAAACCATATTCTCTGAAATCTACTCCTGAGACTATGGAGTTTTAGCCAAGTATTCTTTGGATAATCCTCTTTTCAACCAAAAAGATAATGCATTATAATCTCTGTCAAATTTTCTAGGTTAGATAGCATAATAAGGCAAGCAAATAATGTCTTCCTTTTTGAGAGGAAGAAGAACACGAAGAAACGATGAAAATAACCAACATCAATTTTGTTTTAAAAAAAAGGTATTTGGTCAAGGAAGGTCACGCCAAAAGGCATTTGCATTTCTTCAATTATTTTCCAAGGTTCGGTAAATCTATGTCACTTTAGCATCACTGCAGGTCAAGCATCACAGGATTGTGATATCACACAATGATTAACAACATTGGAGATAGTCCCAGGTTACAAACTATGATTCTGAATGATTCACCCATTTGTTCCCAGACAAAGAGCTGAGAATTCATTATTTCTGGCTTATGTGATAAATTAATTCAATCATCCCAGAACATAGGAGGGGCATAATAATAATAATAATAATAATAATAATAATAATAATAATAATAATAATAATAATAATAATAATAATAATAATAATAATAATATCATCACAATCTCAGTATGTTCATTATCTCTAATACATAAAAAGTGTCCCCTGAAAGAAATTTCAGAATTCTTCCAAGTTGATCTTTTTTTTTTTAAGGAGCAGCAATGTTCTACTAAATATCAGGATTCTTCTAAGCCATTCTATTGTTTTTTTAGGAATACCACAGATGTCTGTTTTTGACACTCAGATTCCTGTATTATTTTTAAGCCCTGGAAAATTAAAAAACAACAACAACACTTGAACATTGTTTCAGTAAGCAATAAAAGTGATTCCTAAAACACAGATTCTGTGATTCTGCCAGCTTTGTTGTTGTTAGTTGCGAAGTCGTGTCTGACCCATCGCAACCCCATGGACAACGTTCCTCCAGGCCTTCCTGTCCTCTACCATCTTCTGGAGTCCATTTAAGCTCACGCCTACTGCTTCACAGTGACTCCATCCAGCCACCTCATTCTCTGTCGTCCCCTTCTTCTCTTGCCCTCAACCTTTCCCAGCATTAGGCTCTTCTCCATTGAGTCCTTCCTTCTCATCAGGTGGCCAAAGGATTTGAGTTTTAGCTTTAGGATCTGGCCTTCTAAAGAGCAGTCAGGGTTGATCTCCTCTAGGACTGACCGGTTTGATTGCCTTGCAGTCCAAGGGACTCGCAGGAGTCTTCTCCAGCACCATAGCTCAAAGGCCTCAATTCTTTGGTGCTCAGCCTTTCTTATGGTCCAACATTCACAGCCATTTTGCACCATTTCTTTAATTTTATTACAAACCAGCTCTTTGAAGCCACGGTATGTAGAAGTGTTATTCTCAGTTGTCTAGTTCATATTTGTTGCTGTTGTTAGTTGTGAAGTCGTGTCCGACCCATCGCGACCCCATGGAACGTGTTCCTCCAGGCCTTCCTGTTCTCTACCATCTTCTGGAGTCCCTCTAAGCTCATGCCTACTGCTTCAGTGACTCCATACAGCCACCTCATTCTCTGTCGTCCCCTTCTTCTCTTGCCCTCAACCTTTCCCAGCAATTTTTCTCCAGTGAGTCCTTCCTTCTCATTAGGTGGCCAAAGTATTTGAGTTTCAACTTCAGGATCTGGACTTCTAAAGAGCAGTCAGGGTTGATCTCCCCTAGGACTGACCGGTTTGATCACCTTGCAGTCTAAGGGACTTGTAGCAGTCTTCTCCAAATGGTTAATAGAAATTTGTGATAAATAAATAAAAAGAAGACAAGGGATATGTAATCCAAAAGTATGCTTCATCAACCATGCCATTCTACAGAGAGCAATGCGGTGTGCCTGGTGTAAATTCATAACAGTGAAACATGAACTTTGTAAAATGTCAGAAGATAGTGAGACAGACTTAATATCTATTAGGAAAAAATAAGACCTAATTGCATCAGAATAACCATATATCGAAGAGGTCCTTGGTGCTCTCCGAGTTTACTTGGAGAAGTTTCATTACCCAAACTAGATAACATCATTAGTGCCAGTAAGGAGTGCGGTTTGCTGTCAGTTTATATTGTTTGAATGTTATCGTTATGCTGTCAAATTATAAACTGACAACAAACCACACTGCTTAATAGCACTGATGATGCTACCTAGTTTGGGTAAAGAAAACAAGCAACCTCCAAGAGCACCAAGGACCCCTTGTTTCAACCAGTGGTGGGATTTAAATCTGTGAACAACCAGTTCTCTGTGTGGATGCCACTTCCAGAAGTCCATCCTGGGCCTGGGCAAAAAAAAAAAAATAGTTACCGGTTCTGCCAAAGTGGTGAAAATTGGCTAAATCCCACCACTGGTTTCAATCCTGAGCAACAAATATTCTCCTTTATTGGTAACAACATGTTCTTGTTAAGAAACAAAGAGGATTTGGGGACTGGAGACTAAAACATATAAGGAACGGTTGCTGGAATTGGGAATGTCTAGTCTAATGAAGAGAAGGATGAGGGGTGACATGATAGCAGTGTTTCGATATCTCAGGGGCTGCCACATAGAAGAGGGAGTCAAGCTATTCTCCAAAGCACCCGAAGGCAGGACAAGAAGCAACGGATGGAAACTAATCAAGGAGAGAAGCAACCTAGAACTAAGGAGAAACTTCCTGACAGTTAGAACAATTAACCAGTGGAACAACCTGCCTCCAGAAGCTGTGAATGCTCCAACACTGGAAGTTTTTAAGCAGAGACTGGACAGCCATTTGTCTGAAATGGTATAGGGTTTCCTGCCTGAGCAGGGGGTTAGACTAGATGACCTCCAAGGTCCCTTCCAACTTCTTCTTCTTCTTCTTCTTCTTCTTCTTCTTCTTCTTCTTCTTCTTCTTCTTCTTCTTCTTCTTCTTCTTCTTCTTCTTCTTCTTCTTCTTCTTCTTCTTCTTATTATTATTATTATTATTATTATTATTATTATTATTATTATTATTATTATTATTATTATTATTATTATTATTATACTAGATGACCTCCAAGGTCCCCTCCAACTTTACTGTTATGATTATGATTAAGAGTTCATATTCTAGGTCCCAACCCTACACTACTATTCAGAAATTTAATATAATGTTTAAAAGTGTTTAGGCACAGGTGCTAGATTGTAATTCAGTTACGCTAAAAATCCCATGGATGCCATCTTTTTAGCTAAAATAAATATATTCTGGAAGCATCACACCTAATTCAAAGCATCTTAACAATGAGTCACCACTGCACAGATGATTAAAGGGCTCAGGGTCCTTTCAGATACCTAAATAGAAAAAACCTCTCGTATAAGTGCTGAAGATATTATTTCAAGCCCTGCATTACAGTATGGTGTCCTTCAAGACTCCAGAGATCTTCCAGCATCTCCTTCAGCTTGGAGGTGACCTCTGGGTTTAGTGAAGAGCAGTGTTTGATCTGGAAAGCAGGAAGGACATCAATCATTTCATTTTTTTCCTAAATCTGGTATCTGCTGGCACATAAATGCTATGACTCAGGTACTCCCAAAAAAAGTCCTAAATACCTTCGTAGTGCTGGCAGGTCTGGGGAAAGATAACAATTCATCTGAAATGTCTTATATGCCGAAAGGGCTCACCTATCCATGTACTGAGTCTCTAGCACAATTCATTCAGATCTCTATTCATCATCTCACCCACATTCTTTTCCTGGCTTGGCAAAGACACAGCACTTTTCAAATAAATTCCAAAAATAAAACTCCACTGCCATATCAGGATGAATCCATAGCTTAACTTCCAAAATCAATTCAGTTCTCCCAAAGGAATCAACACTGTAGCAGCAAAAAAAAATGTGCCAGAAGTGTTATTTAGCTAGTAATTTGGTCCCCCGATCTTTGGTGAACAGCCAACAGCCATTTCTACACTTGTGATTTATTGCATCTTGTAGTGTCATCCAGCTATAGCTGTGCCACTGTGTCAGTGATAAAGAAAGGCTTTATAGAACTACAACAATGGCTGGGTGATGCTAAAAGACACTATAAATCACTAAAGTGGCAATGCCCCCCAAAATGATACAGTTCAACAAAATTCTCCTACAGAATGCACAATCACACTCAAGTCCCCCAAAAACTTCATTAATATTGATATCAAGCAACTAGAAATATGGGACCTAAAGGATAGAAAGGAAGTATATTCATTTGCATCCTTGCCACAATGCAAGGTTAAGAATCACACCTTTCATCAGAGCAAAGTTGTGGTTTCAAGATCTGAATCTTAGTGTGCTGCCCCACTCACTCAAGCACACATAGCTAGTTGAGTGAGTTTGTTAATGTTCCCCAGTAATTCCCTTTACCAATACTCAGAATTGTCCCAAAAAGTCCAGCCACAAGCCAAGCAAGCCAAGCAAGCCAAGATTAATCCAGGAAGCAATGGTCAATAGTCCACAAACAAGTGAAAGTTCCTCCAACAAATAGCTCCACCAAACAAACAAACCAGGCAAAAATGAAACACACACACACACACCACACACGCACACACACACACACACACACAAACTCAGTAAGAAAAGTTCAGAGTCTCCAGGGCACAATTCCAAACACAGTGAAGCAGGAAGCACGATGAACAAACAAATCACCAGCACACCAACCTGTTCCAAGCAACGCCTTCCTCTGCCTGCTGTCATAAATAGCCAACTTCCTGGTGCAGCCCATCAAGATGGCTGAGGCCCTCTCGTCCTGAGTGAGATGGCTGACCTCCGTGGCTCCTCCTTTTTATCCGCCCTGCGTGCTCCTCCTTTGCTTCTCTTTGCTGGCTGCCTGCCCTTGCAGACTTTCCCCAGCTGAAGTACCCTCTGATTCTATTTCGGCCAGCTATTCTGAGTCATTCATTGAGTTCCTGATGTGCCATGAAAGGCTCATCCTCCTTTGAGTTTATCTCTGAGGAAGACCCTGGGGAGTCATCCAAGGGAGACATCACACTTGGTGATTCAGATACAGCAGAATTGATGGTCATCAGACTAAAACTTTGTTTAGACTTGCCTGCAACTGTACACAGGCATCACCACATACCTCCACTTGGGTGGATGGGTAAGCTTAGGTTGCAGGTGGGTAAAGAGAGGCCAATGCATGCCTCCCAAATCCCAACTGCACATTAGGCCAAGATGCATATCCTGCATGCAGATTGATTGATCCAACTTTCTGTTCTGTGCTCTCCTGCTTGAGTTCCTCCTAATGACAATGATATATTTACATAAATATAAATAGAACACCTACATAACTATCCCTGAATGACAGACACATACTTTCCTTGATGTGCAGTGATGGAAATGTCTGCTTGACCCTTAGGGGAGCAGCTCTGCATCATGAATTTCATGGTCAAACACGCAAGAATTTCTAATTCCCCAAAGAGTAAAATGATAAAGATGCATTAGAAACTTCCAATGTAATTTACTGAATTCCCTTCATGGATTGCCCCTATGACTATTTGGGAAGGATGGGAGAAAGCTAACCACCAGATTGGAAGAACACCAGGGAGCAGTTAGATGAGAAGAGCCAACTCATTGGTAGATTCATTGCAATGAACAAGGACATGTATTCAATTCTGAAGCTACTAAGATTGTTGGCTGACCAGGGACAAAAATAGCCAGAGAAATGATTGAAATGTGGGAAACAGGCCCCTTGTCAGAAAATAGGAGTGTTGGTTTATCACTACTTTACAAGGTACTTAGGAGCTGAGGGTACAAAAGCACCAGGAAACAACAATCAATAACTTAATAGCCGACCATCGATAATTAACAACTAAAAGCCACAGACAACCTGGAAACATATAAGTACTCTGTGTAGAACATCTTCTGGAGAGAGAGAAGTTCTCTGAGGATGGACTCCATCACAAGAACAAAAGCTTGGAAGAATAAATCTCAGGTCCCGGTGACTCACTCAGATTGGATCCTGCAATAAAATTCTGTTCTGCAGGGAAACAAAACAGCACCAAAAATAACACAAAACAAATTGGGTGTCTTTTCTTTTATATATACATATACATATATATATATACATATACATATACATATACGTAAAGGTAAAGGTTCCCCCGCACATGCGTGCTAGTCGTTTCCGACTCTAGGGGCTGGTGCTCATCTCCGTTTCAAAGCCGAAGAGCCAGCGCTTGTCCGAGGACGTCTCCGTGGTCATGTGGCCGGCATGACTGGACGCCAAAGGCACACGGAACGCTGTTACCTTCCCACCGGAGTGGTCCCTATTTTTCTACTTGCATTTTTACATGCTTTCGAACTGCTAGGTTCGCAGAAGACATATACATATACATATACATATACATATACATATACATATACATATACATATACATACATACATACATACATACATACATACATATGTATATCTGTCATACATTGAGAATTTAGTTTCAGAATGTAGATCTAAGAAATGGATGGAGTAAAGAATTTGAATGGGACAAGCATAGGGCGTAGGAGAATTGTCACCTTCTGTGCTACTGCAGAAGCTCACCTAGAGAGTAGACACGTTATATGTAGCTGGAGAATAGTAGGTGTGTCAAAGTTCCGACTGATGACCAAGCAAACACCTTCGAGATGTTCCAATCTCTTAATGCAAAGCTTTATTGAGTACACCATATTGGCGCATATGAAAGTAAAACCAGCTCTGGCAGGCCCCTTTCCAAACCCCCATAGTAAAAACATTAACTTCTTCCTCCTCCCTCTGGGTCAGGTCACATTGTCCAATCAAGTTGGAAAATATTGTTATGAGAGAACATCACTGGGTCTAGCCAGATACCTGGCCATTGTTCTTGACTCCCACAGTCTGTTTTCTTAATCTTTGAAGTCTGCATTCCAAACCTCTCCCCTCCCCTTGAGCTCATTGGCAAGT
The DNA here is from genome assembly GCF_947247035.1 of Vipera ursinii. NCBI lineage: Eukaryota > Metazoa > Chordata > Lepidosauria > Squamata > Viperidae > Vipera > Vipera ursinii. Next base: position 112,630,051 of record NC_139514.1, read on the forward strand.
TGAGAAGCAACGTCTGTCACACCAGCAAGACTGGGTTTTGGAACTTGTCAATGTGCACCAGAGGCTATTGACAGCAAGCAAACAATGGGTCAAGATTAAAGACAGAGTGCCTGTACACAATCATAAAACACTCTATTCCTAATATGTTTCCTTGGAGGAACATACCCAATGTACAAGGCAAAGTATAAAATATGATGAAGATCATATCTGAGGGAACACTGCCAACCAAATAGGATAAGAATTTGCAGGATGCTATTATTGCTACTAAGAAGAGATCCTGACTTGAAACACAGAATACAACTCGTATATTTTCATTTTGTAGAAAATGAACTGACTGCAGGAGCTGAGAGAGAGGAAATGAATGAGACCTGTACACAAATGTTCAGCTATTGTACACAATTTATAAAATCAATGCAAGGAACAAAAAAGAAACTTGATCACATGGAGTAAGCCAGACATGTCAAACTCGTGATGTCACGTGATATCATGCAACGTATCAGGACAGTTTTGCCATTCCCGGCAATGGGGTGGGTGTGGCTTCCGGATGATGCATCTGGCCCACGGGCTGGGAGTTTGACACCCCTGGAGTAAGCCATCGATACAACATGGCTACTATTTTCAGTCTGTCTTTCTACCTAGTAGGAGTGTGTGTGTGTGTGTGCAAAATCTGCTCAATTTATGAATCTATACTTTCTGGGTCAAAATAAAATTGGAGATATGGAATTACTTCTCCAGATTTTGCAGTATAGATCTCCACTTCTTAAACTTATGATGTACATCTGCATGTATAGTATTAACAGTGCACCAAGTTGCATATATTAAATTAGATGATGTGTTAAAAAGGTAGGAAAATTGCTTCCAAAATTTAGACATCATGGAAGCAAAACAGCAGATATGAATTGAATATAAATGTAACGGAATGACTGAAGAAATGATATAACTGAGAAAAAATCAGCATTGACAAACTGAGAGATTTTTCTGTCTTCCAATGTTAATTGTGAACATACTTCCAATTTTGTCTGTCAGTGATTATTTGAAATATTAGCAGTTTTTAAGTGTAAGTAATATAAATACAGGGACGCGGTGGCTCAGTGCGTTAGGACGCTGAGCTTGTCGATCAGAAGGTCGGCAGTTTGGCGAGTCGAATCCTGAGTGCCGCGTAACAGAGTGAGCGCCTGTTACTCGTCCCAGCTTCTGCCAACCTAGCACTTCAAAAGCACGTAAAAGTGCAAGTAGAAAAATAGGGACCACTCCGGTGGGAAGGTAACAGCGTTCCGTGCGCCTTTGGTGCCTAGTCATGCCGGCCACATGACCACAGAGACATCCTCGGACAAGCGCTGGCTCTTCAGCTTTGAAACGGAGATGAGCACCGGCCCCTAGAGTCAGAAATGACTAGCACGCATGTGCAGGGGAAACTTTACCTTTACCTTTAGTAGTAATAGTAATAATAGTAATAGTAGTAGTAGTAGTAAGGGACATGGTGGCTCAGTGGGTTAGGATGCTGACCTTGTCGTTTAGAAGGTTGGCAGTTTGGTGGGTCGAATCCCGAGTGCCGTGTAACAGAGTGAGCGCCTGTTTCTCGTCCCAGCTTCTGCCAACCTAGCAGTTCGAAAGCACGTAAAAATTCAAGTAGGAAAAAAGGGACCACTACGGTGGGAAGGTAACAGCGTTCTGTGCGCCTTTGGCATCTAGTCATGCCGGCCACATGACCACGGAGACGTCCTCGGACAAGCGCTGGCTCTTCGGCTTTGAAACGGAGATGAGCACCAGCCCCTAGAGTCGGAAACGACTAGCAAGCATTTGCAGGGGAACCTTTACCTTTTTACCTTTAATATAAATACAAAATAAATACAAAAAAGCAGGCTAGTTAGAGCAATAGTCTTCCCTACAAATAATGATGTATGGGTATGAGAGTTGGACACTAAGAATGGCTGATGAAAGAAGAATGGACCCCTTTGAACTATGATGCTGGTGTGAATTATTGTGTATACCCTGGACAGCCAGAGTTAGTAACAGAGAGGTGTTAAATCGTAGAAAACCAGACATATCACTGGAAGCTAAAATCACAAGACTACCTCTGATTTACCTTGGTCATGTCATGAGTGCAAATTCGTTGGAGAAAGCAATATCCTAGGAATGGCTAGTGGAACTAGAAGAAAGGGCAAGCAAAGAACAAGCTGGCTTGATAACATCCAATCTGATGCAAAGTTCAACACTCAACAAATGAAAAACGCTGTACTCGACAGGGTAGCATGCCTATAAAATCACCAATGAGTAAATGGTTAAGTGAACGTTCTGTGTGAATGTAGTATATTATGTTCTGTTTGGAAATACCTTTAAGCATGGATATGCTTAGAGTAAACAATCAAATGAATCCTTCTTCTTCTTGAATATACTAATCAGACAAACAAAATAAAATCTAAATTTATTATCAGACACTTATAGACTCCAGGGTTATGATACATTTTTATATGCTTTTGACTTTTCGCATGTTCAGTTCACATTTGCAGATTCAGAAGGAAAAAAAACACACACCAAAAACCTGTTTTAGCCTTAGTGAATACCCAATTAACCGCCTTTGAAAAAGACTTGATTCATTTACTATTTTCAGTAATTTGCCAGAGTCATTTATTTCTGTTCGGAGAAATTATATTTAGATTCCTATTTAAAACATTTTCCCCTAAATGACTATTCTTGACCCAAGACCTTTTAGAGATATTTCTGGAGATGAACAATTTTTGTAAAATTGTGGAGGAAGAAGGAAAGCAAAAAAAAAAAAAAAAAAGATTTTTCTTGAGTTTGATGTGTACTCAAGAACAGTTTGACTTTCAATTCATTGTTGGACTTCATCTGAACTTTAATAATTACGCACAGATCATAATTTGGGAAGGAGAGAGGGAGAGACAGAGCAAGAAAAATGTGACAATGTATTCTACTAGCTATGGAAGACAAAAATAATTTATTTATTTAGATGCATTTCTTATATTGCAATAAGGGTAGTAAACTTCTGATCATTAACAAAGTGCTCCCTGCACTTAAAGAATTAGCACATACAGAATAACAGAGTTGGAAGGGATCCAAGGGATCCTTGGTGGAGCAGTGGGCTAATGCCTCCTTAAGTAACACCAGCTGCCTGCAATTAGTGCAGGTTCGAGTCCCACCAGGCTCAAGGTTGACTCAGCCTTCCATCCTTCCGAGGTAGGTAAAAATGAGGACCCAGATTGTTGGGGGCAATAAGCTGACTTTGTAATAATGCCGCTTGGGGTGTGTGTGAAAGCCCTGACAAGCAGGCATATACATAGAATGAAGGCTACTGCTAAGCTTGTAAGCCGCCCTGAGTCTTCGGAGAAGGGCGGGATATAAATGGAATTAAAATAATAAATAAATAAATAAATAAATAAATCTCTGAGGTCTTCTAGTCCAACCCCCCGCTCAAGCAGCAGACCTTATACAATTTTGGACAAATGGCTATACAATCTCTTTTAAAAACCTCCAGTTATGGATAACCTACAACTTTGAAAGGCAAACCATTCCATTGGTTACTTGTTTTTACTGTCAGGAAATTTCTCCTTATTTCTTGGTTGCTTCTCTCCTTGATTAGTTTCCATCCATTGCTTCTTGCCCTGCCATCTGGTGCCTTGGAGAATAGATTCACCCCCTTCTCTTCTGCATGAGAGATAAAATTAATCTGTTATAGCCAAAATGCTACTTTTTCATGTGTATCTAAACATACACAGGCACCAATAGTTTACATGACAAATGCTTCATTGGACTGGATTCTTGAAACTCTTTTCATTTGGCTGTGAACTTTTAAAGCGGGAATGGAGTTGTCTTGTCAATGTAGAAGATTTACTGTAAACCAGTTTGTGGAAGCAACCTGTTCTCTTTCCAATAGTGATGCTCTGTACTAGCCTCCTGTCCTCCTTGTTACTTCACAAGGCCACCCTTAATTTAGCAGTAGACTGGATAAATAACCCCCTTTTATTGAAGTTACAGACCTTGTCCACAAACAGAACAGAGCACAAGCCAAAACAGGAAATAACTCACTGGTAAAATAAGCAGGGACGCGGTGGCTCAGTGGGTTAGGACGCTGAGCTTGTCGATCAGAAGGTCGGCAGTTTGGCGGGTCGAATCCCGAGTGCCGCGTAACAGAGTGAGCGCCTGTTACTCGTCCCAGCTTCTGCCAACCTAGCAGTTTGAAAGCACGTAAAAATGCAAGTAGAAAAATAGGGACCACTACAGTGGGAAGGTAACAGCGTTCCGTGCACCTTTGGTGTTTAGTCATGCCGGCCACATGACCACGGAGATGTCCTCGGACAAGCGCTGGCTCTTCGGCTTGGAAACGGAGATGAGCACCGGCCCCTAGAGTCGGAAACGACTAGCACGCATGTGCGGGGGAACCTTTACCTTTACCTTAAAATAAGCAGACCATCATCTCTTGACACAGAAGTTCTTTGCAAACAGTTGCCTCCAGCAACCAGCCCTGCCCACACATTCCCTTTTTGTTATGTAGCACCCAAGGCATGGCTTATCACTGCTTTCTTCTTCTCCCCTGGAGTCACCCCATTGCCTCCCTCTGATTTACTCATGTGACCTGTCTACATTTACGTGCATCTTTGAGGTCTTCCAGCTGTGCTGCCTCTGAGTCTGACTCATCCTCCTAGCACAGCTGGTTTTCAGCTTGACCATGAGTGGAGAGGCCAGGTTATTCCTCACTTTGTAAGTCCTGTAGCTCATCAGAGCCTTCCTCTGACTCTGATGGCTCTCCAGGCCTCTTCTCCTCCTCCTCCTCTGATTCCCCAGACTCAGCTGCCAGGATCACAGGCTGGTACAGAATCACAACAAGTGAAGTAGCTTCTGAGATGTCCTGTAGGGCTGGGTAGGATCAGGGTTCAGGAAGGGTGGATTGGCTTTTGGGCATGTACTGTCTGCATACAAAAACATCTTCTGAAACTTCCAACGTGCTTTTGAAAACCTCAGAAGAGTAATCTGTGCATAAGTAGAAACATTTCTTTGAAGACCCTGCTTAGACAACACAGAGCAGCTCAGTCAAGGCCAATGGAAGCCTTAATGGAACAGTCATAAAATGTGCACTGCTTTATTGTGCTAAACTTATACTTGCATTTATACTTATACTTTACTATTTATACTTACTATATAGGGTATTTGTTTTACCGCACCAAGAGGAAATCTCAGGGCAATGAGGTCTGCTCCTCCCAGTGGTGCAGCTGAGTACTGCCCAGGTGCCAGGTCCACGCGACAAGCCACAAGGTCAGATTTTTGTTGTTGCAATCATTGGATCTATAGCCATCTCTCATCAGGATGCAAAGATGAACGGGATGCTTCATTTGATTAGTACAAGATGATGTTCTGTACACCCCCTGCACAACTGTACATCACATTCTGGTGAGAGAGAAGTTCCCTGAGGATGGGCTCCAGCAAAAGTCTGAAAGCTCAAAAGACTAAAACTCTGGCGTGGGTGACTGACCCAGATTGGATCCTGTAACATTATCCTGGAACATGTATATTTGCCTTCATTTGTAAGATGGTGTTCGTCAATTCAAAACCTTGTCCCTGTGCCAGCAGGAATCATGCTATAAAAAAGGAGGAGGAAGAGGTGTATGTACAATTTAGGATAGGATAGGATAGGATAGGATAGGATAGGATAGGATAGGATAGGGTAGGATAGGATAGGATAGGATAGGGTAGGGTAGGGTAGGGTAGGGTAGGGTAGGGTAGGGTAGGGTAGGGTAGAACAGAACAGAACAGTATAGAACAGTATAGAATAGAATAGAATAGAATAGAATAGAATAGAATAGAATAGAATAGAATAGAATAGAATAGAATAGAATAGAATAGAATAGAATAGAATAGAATAGAATAGAATAGAATAACAGAGTTGGTAGGGACTATGGTGGTATTAACACTTCAAGTGATCTTGATTCTATCCCTCTGTTAATGCAGCCTAGCACTGTGTTGGCTTTTTTTGGCAGCTGCAGCACACTGCTGGCTCCTATTTAAGTGATTGTCCACTAGGACTCCAAGATCCCTCTCACAGTTACTACTATTGAGCAAGGTACCGCCTATACTGTACCTGTGCATTTGGTTTTTCTTGCCTAAATGTAGAACCTTACTTTTTTCACCATTGAATTTCATTTGGTTAGATAGCGCCCAATGTTCAAGTCTGTCAAGATCCTCCTATATCTGATTATGACAATGAGTTTTGTTTCATATGGTTCCTAAAAACAAATTTTGACTTGCCAACACAAAATAGAAGTGCATATTTCTATGTTCCCGGCCATTAATAAATGGTTAGCAAGTAATGGAAAAGATCCCTGTGACTGGGATAGTATAACTGAGATAAGAAAATAGAGAACAGGGTGTTTTAATAATAACATTTTAGAGTTAAACAGTGTTTTAGATGCTATATATCAAAATGGACAGCTGTGTTAGGATGTCCTCTTTGGGGTAAGTTATGAGCTTCAATTTCTGAAGCTGTTTGATAAGATTTGGAAAATCTGGAGGACTTTTGACTTATCAGTGGAACACAGCTTATCAGTAAATGTTATTCATGCTAATTTACAAAGATAGGAGACAGACATATGCAGTAAATTCTGTAAAAAAAACACAATAGGCGAGATTAGAAATCTTTATAATTCAGTTCTGTATATTGACTTTAAGCAGTTACAAAGGGATATAAATGTAGGCAAGCATATAAGCAGGAATTACACAAGTTATATGCAAAGTTTTGCCACTTTGTAGGATTAAGGATTCTTATAGGTCAATAGGCAGTAGTGGGATCCAGCCAGTTCACACAACTTTGGCAGAACCGGTAGCTATTTTTTTTGTTGCCCAGGCCCAGAATGGACTTCCAGAAGTGGCATCCACACAGAGAACCGGTTGTTCACATATTCGAATCCCACCACTGTCAGTAGGGCATAAAGATGGAAGTCTGTGAAGAAGGTCATTCTTCATGGGCAAAAGGCTATTGTAAGTCCTGCAAAGATCTGAAAAGGGGCTATTAGCAGTGCTTTTTTTGTAAAAGAGAAAGGTGCCAGAACTCACACATGTCATACAACCCGCCTTGCCTACCCTACAAGGTTCCATCCAAAAAAGGTGCCGGAACTCCGTTCTGAGCGTTCTATGAGAAAAAAGAAGCCCTGGCTATTAGTATATTGGAGGGACAGTATTTATAGCTATTCTTGCAACTGGAAACACAGATATCTTTCCAGTTACAGGTACCTTGTGAGCACTTTTATGAAATTCATATTGAATGTCCGTAGGTCTTGGCAAAAAAAAACACACCATGTGACTGGAAACATTTTGAGTGATATCATCCATATATGTTCATTATCTAATCTTATAGAACCAGTGAAATAACTGACATCTTTCTAGTTTATCTTCCTTCCTTCCTTCCTTCTTTCCTCCCTCCCTCCCTCCCTCCCTTCCTCCCTTCCTTCCTTCCTTCCTTCCTTCCTTCCTTCCTTCCTTCCTTCCCTTATACTATTTCTCCCATGTACTCCAATGGGAATGTCTGTCCTGTATGAAGATAGCAGTTTACCTAAATACAAGGGGAATATCATTTTTTAACTCCTTTACTCCAGATAAGAAAAGTTGGCCTGCTCATCATTCTTCAGACATGGCAATATGCCCTAAATGATAAATGACTATTTGCACATAGATAGATAGATAGATAGATAGATAGATAGATAGATAGATAGATAGATAGGTAGGTAGGTAGATAGATAGCTATGTGTTCCTTTAAGGGAAAAAGAAAGAAAGAAATACAACTACGAAAATGGCAAGCCCTCTCGCTGAATTGAACACAGTGAATATAATATTCATCATTTCATTTTATCCTAATAGCCATAGGTCATAAAAAATCAATCTTCAGATTGATATCCTGTTGACCTTTATTTTTATTTATTTATTTATTTATTTATTTAAAAAAGAAGCAGTGTTTCTAACAATAAACAATTACACTGCTTGCATTACATTAAAATCATTTCCTTGCCAGTGAATAATCTTTCCCTTCTTTTTGAATGGGGTTAAAAGTGAGAATCCAGGAAATGAGCAGCTAAAATCCATGGAGTGGGCAAAGGTAATGATCTTTGAAAATATTTTTTAATGGGTAATTTGTGGCTCAGTGGATTTCAAGCAATTATTGGTTTTTGAAATGGATTCCATCAACTAAGGAGCAACTAAGGAGATAATGAAAATTGTTAGGGCTATATGTACATATATATACAGCATATATATATATATATATATATATATATATATATATATATATATATATATATATATATATATATATATATATATATACAGTATATATATAATATATATAATCTATATAACAGTAACAGGCGCTCACTCTGTGCCGCGTAACAGAGTGAGCGCCTGTTACTCGTCCCAACTTCTGCCAACCTAGCACTTCGAAAGCACGTAAAAATGCAAGTAGAAAAATAGGGACCACTACGGTGGGAAGGTAACAGCGTTCCGTGCGCCTTTGGCGTCTAGTCATGCCGACCACATGACCACGGAGATGTCCTCGGACAAGCGCTGGCTCTTCGGCTTTGAAACGGAGATGAGCACCGGCCCCTAGAGTTGGAAACGACTAGCACGCATGTGCGGGGGAACCTTTACCTTTACCTTTATATCTATCTAGTTATATAGTTATCTAGCTATATTAAAACATAAATAAGTTAAAACTAACCATTAAAATACAATTTATTTTCCTTTAATAAAGATGAAATTGGAATTACTTAAATAAATCCTGGAAAAGATAATGTATACTATGTATAAAATTAGAAACAATGGACTCTAATATGATACTTTCCTAGGAATATGCTAGTATTCCTAATTCCCTGTTTCTCTGTTAAATTTGAATGAGGGATTCCAGCATTAAGACAAATACAATTAATTCAGTTTGTCCTTTGCCACGGATAGCCACAGTTCCTTCCACTTGAGTAGGAAGGCAGGGTAAATTCTGAGGTTAGGCCATACAATTTGGAATAATAAATTCCCGGTTGTTCTGTAACATAAATCCCAAGAAGTTGCAGATCAGTCCACATATAACTAAATTTGTAGATGAGACACTGTCTTCCTCAACAGAAGAAACTCAAAGTCAAGGAATGTAGTGATTCACACTGTAATGGAAGAGCAAAAGGAAAAAAAGGTTTTAGGCATTCATTTGCCTATGCTGATTGGGGATTGCTCCTTTTGGGATGGTTTGTATTCCTTCATCATTTGCTGCTCTCAAAGGAAATTAATGAAGTGATCCTTTTGTCATCTGTTCTGAGGATGCTCGCAAATGACCCAGAACTAGTAACGATAAGGGATTCCAGATGCCACCCCTGCTTTGCACCAAAGCAAAAGAAATAAGTCTGGAAATTTGAGAAAACTGCCACACCAGATGGCCGAGGAAATCATTGTCATCCTATTTCAAGAAATTTCAAAAACTGGATTCTGGAGGTTTCGTTCTCATGTTATAGTGATAAGTGACAGATGAGGAAACAGCATGGGTTAAAAGCCAGATTTTGGCTGCCGTAGCCATCTTGTGCTTTTGAAAACCGTGTTCCTAATTATCCATTCATGAAAATAAAAATCTACAGGATGTAGAGCAAACGTCTCAAAAGATGAATATTGTCCAGCATGGAATCATAGATTGGCAGGACTACTGAAGACGTTTGACTTCTGCAGTCCGGGAACACAACAGAAAGATTCCTTTAAGTCAAGGAATCACTTCTGTTGATTAGTTTGCATTGAAAATATAAGTCACTGGAGCCCGTTCATGGACTCTGTAATGTGTCCCTAAAGCTTCTCTTGCTCCTAATGTTTAAATTCCAGATTGGATAATGTGAATGAAATGTGAGGCTATAGCTCTGACCCTCTTTAATATCAGATTTGACAGACAGGGAACTCAATATTTACATTTTTCATTCTCAGACATCAACTAAATTGAGTTTGACAAATCGGATCAGGTTTTCCTTGGGAAAGGAGAATAGATTTAAAACGGTGAAAGCTAGGAATGGCCATAAAGATGCTGTCCAATTTTTTTCCCCATTATGGTTTACTAGTTACAGTCTGAGGACTTTTTTCTCCCATGATCTCAAATTAAATTTCCCCTAACAAATGGGGTGGTATTACTTTTCGGATTCAGTTAGCTGACCGTGCATATATGTAATGAAATTATGATTACACACTGACAAACACAGACACGCATCTTCTGAGCATCATTGTAGTGGGATGTAGTAGTTCATTGGCCCACTCTTGACCAGTGAATGAAATAGACAGCTTTGAGTCTATCATGCATTTAACCATTACCTGTTACCTACTTACCTATATAGAATCTTATAATATTTAGCAGATAGTGCAATGTCTCGAATTTCAAATCTGATAGATTTTTCCCTGACTGTTGAAGTAAAATACAGACAGATGTCAGCAGTATCTATGTGGAGGACCACCAGACAAGTCAACACGTGTAGGCTAGACTAAGAAAGAAGGAAGGAAGGAAGGAAGGAAGGGAGGGAGGGATTGAGGGAACAAGCGAGCTTCTATTAATCAGTTTGCTAAATGCAGGAAATGAATATAACCAGGATCTGATTAAATTTCAGGTGGTAATTATACACACACACACACACACACACACACATACAGGTGAAACTCGAAAAATTAGAATATCGTGCAAAAGTTCATGTATTTCAGTAATGCAACTTAAAAGGGGAAACTAATATATGAGATAGACTCATTACATGCAAAGCAAGATAGTTCAAGCCGTGATTTGTCATAATTGTGATGATTATGGCTTACAGCTCATGAAAACCCCAAATCCATGATCTCTGAAAATTAGAATATTACATGCAATCAATAAAACAAGGAGTGTACATAGAACAATATCGGACCTCTGAAAAGTAGAAGCATGCATATGTACTCAGTACTTGGTTTGGGACCCTTTTGCAGCAATTACTGCCTCAATGCGGCGTGGCATGGAAGCTATCAGCCTGTGGCACTGCTGAGGTGTTATGGAAGACCAGGATGCTTCAATAGTGGCCTTCAGCTCTTCTGCATTGTTCGGTCTCATGTCTCTCATCTTTCTCTTGGCAATGCCCCATAGATTCTCTATGGGGTTCAGGTCAGGTGAGTTTGCCAGCCAATCAAGCACAGTAATCCCATGGTCATTGAACCAGGTTTTGGTGTTTTTGGCAGTGTGGGCAGGTGCCAAGTCCTGCTGGAAAATGAAGTCAGCACCCCATAAAGCTCGTCTGCGGAAGGAAGCATGAAGTGCTCCAAAATCTCCTGGTAGACGGCTGCGTTGACCCTGGACTTAATGAAGCACAGTGGACCAACACCAGCAGATGACATGGCTCCCCAAATCAACACAGACTGTGGAAACTTCACACTGGACTTCAAGCATCTTGCAGTGTGTGCCTCTCCATTCTTCCTCCAGACTCTGGGTCCTTGGTTTCCAAATGAGATGCAAAAGTTGCTCTCATCAGAAAAGAGGACTTTGGACCACTGAGCAACAGACCAGGTCTGTTTTTCTTTAGCTCAGGTAAGACGCTTCTGACATTGTTTGTTGTTCAGGAGAGGCTTGACAAGAGGAATACGACATTTGAAGCCCATGTCCAGGATCCGTCTGTGTGTGGTGGCTCTTGATGCACTGGCTCCAGCCTCAGTCCACTCCTTGTGAAAGTCCCCAACACTTTTGAATGGCCTTTTCCTGACAATCCTCTCCAGGCTGCGGTCATCCCTGCTGCTTGTGCACCTTTTTCTTACACTTTTCCCTTCCACATAACTTTCTATTAATGTGCTTTGATACAGCACTTTGGGAACATCCAACTTCTTTTGCAATTACCTTTTGAGGCTTTCCCTCCTTATGGAGGGTGTCAATGATGGTTTTCTGCATGACTGTCAGGTCAGCAGTCTTCCCCATGATTGTGATTCCTACTGAACCACACTGAGAGACCATTTAAAGGCACAGGAACCCTTTGCAGGTGTTATGGCTTAATTAGCTGATTGGAGTGGGACACTTTGAGCCTAGAATATTGCACCTTTTCACAATATTCTAATTTTTTGAGATTGTGGATTTGGGGTTTTCATGAGCTGTAAGCCATAATCATCACAATTATGACAAATCACAGCTTGAACTATCTTGCTTTGCATGTAATATGTCTATCTCATATATTAGTGTCCCCTTTTAAGTTGCATTACTGAAATAAATGAACTTTTGCACGATATTCTAATTTTTAGAGTTTCACCTGTACATACATACACACGCACACACATACACACACATACGGTTTTAGTATGTTTGGGGATGCTGGAATTACCCTGAAGTTTAGGTCTGAAGAGAGAGTTTTTTAGCAATTTTTATTATTATTATTATTTGTTGGATAAACATATTTTTCAAATACAACTTTGGAGCTATTCTCTTCATGAACAAATCCAAGCATTTGATAGATGTAAGTTGGCAGCAGGGAAGTCTTTCACTTTGTCAAGGAGTGTGATCCACAAAACGGAATTATTGGATGTTAGGCAGATTCTGATTTCAATCCATAATACTTATTTTTACAGGAAAATAGCCCAAGGCCCCTTCTGCTTTTAATGTCATATCTCTTACTGTCAGAGACTGCCTAGTGGATATAGAGAGGAGAATTATTCCAGCAAGCTATTATCAATGCATTTAATAAAAGTGCTCTTTAAATCACACCGAGTTCATAATACCTCTTGGTGCTTTAGCTTCAGGCCTCCCAGAATGACTTAATCTCATCAGAGGTGAGCATTATAAACCAATTAATTTCAGTGGCAGATTCAGTTCAAGTAAGGGCATCTGAAAGAGGAGTCAACAGGCTGTTGGTGTGCCTGAGCTGTATCCAAACAATATTTGCTAATCTGTAGAACACAGTCAAATTAAGGAGAATATGTTTATTTTCTTTTTAATTAGATAAGCAATGCTCTTGTCATGAACCTGACTTTCAGAACAGTAATAATGTTTTACCTGTAACTCAGCTCCTTGAAGCATTGATGAGCACAAAGTCCATCATCCTCGTAACAAGCAGAAACAGGTACATTCCTGTGTTGCCTCTCTTCCTGTAAAGTATTTTAATCATATGCTTCAGCAGTCATAATTACTTTTGTGACCTTCTTCATTTAACAGATTTGACTTCCTCTAGTTGTAATTTTGCAGGAATAATTGGATAACTAGGCATTGCATGTACCCAAACAAATAAGTCTCTCTTTAAAAAAAAGTAGTGTGATTATTCACAGTTCATTAGAGAAATGGTGCAGTTCCTTACTCGTCACAATTGCTATTGTTAATTGTCATCCAGAATTAATATTATGATTGTTAAAATCATCAGAATTTGAGAAAAAAGTTAGGAGGAGGAGAAGGAGAAGGAGAAGAAGGAGAAGGAGAAGGAGAAGGAGAAGAAGAAGAAGAAGAAGAAGAAGAAGAAGAAGAAGAAGAAGAAGAAGAAGAAGAAGAAGAAGAAGAAGAAGAAGAAGAAGAAGAAGAAGAAGAAGAAGAAGAAGAAGAAGAAGAAGAAGAAGAAGAAGAAGAAGAAGAAGAAGAAGAAGAAGAAGAAGAAGAAGAAGAAGAAGAAGAAGAAGAAGGAGGAGGAGGAGGAGGAGGAGGAGGAGGAGGAGGAGGAGGAGGAGGAGGAGGAGGAGGAGGAGGAGGAGGAGGAGAAGAAGAAGAAGAAGAAGAAGAAGAAGAAGAAGAAGAAGAAGAAAAAGAAAAAGAAGAAGAAGAGGAGGAGGAGGAGGAGGAGGAGGAGGAGGAGGAGGAGGAGGAGGAGGAGGAGCAGCTAAAGTTTATGAAGTATTTATTCAAGCCCAATTAAGACTTCTTGAAAATAATGTTGAGGGCTGTGCAAATCCTTTTAAAGAGTTGTATTGCAATTTTAAAGAGCATGTGCAAAGTAAAATGGTAAACATTTCCTTCTCCAGTCATGTGTGTCTCTGGGGCATGGTGCTTATCTCCTGAAAAAGCACCTTTAGAACAATCATGGTCTGGATGACTGAAAATCTCCATAGACATTGAACCTATGTTATTATTATTATTAAAGTTATTATGGTAGCCAGCTCCAAAAGATTCTGGGCAGCTCACAATGTCAAGTAAGAATTTTGTTCATCAGATGGTAAGTATAAAATGTAGACTGCAATGTATGTATAGGAGGCAGTGGTGGGATTCAGCCAGTTCATGCCACTTCAGGAGAACCAGTAGCTATTTTTTTGTTGCCCAGGCCTAGAATGGATTTCCGGAAATGGCATCCACAAAGAGAACTGGTTGTTCCCATATTTGAATCCCACCACTGATAGGAGGCCATGTTCTTCATGTCACTGTGAATTTCCCCAGCTGACCGTGACTTAAATTCCACAGGCATTGTTATTGTTGTTATGAGCATTATTTATTCCCCCTCAAGGAACACACCACATTCTTCTCACTATTCAGAATACTTGCCACTGGATAGTTGAAACATTAAAACAACAAAGCACCCATGGGGTCTGCAGGGAAAATATCTAATAATACCCTCCAAAGACGATAGAGCTCAAAAGCGATATTTGACAAGGTCAGTTCTCTGTGAATAATCATCCTCATGAAGATTAAAGATCACACACACTTAGATGACAGAATTAGTGAAGATTATATACATTATACATCTTGTTTGCTATAGAGAGTTGATCTAATTTGAGCAACTGAAATGCGAGCACAGAACATTGATTAGAGGGTGTGATTTCATTTGGTCACCGAGGTGTCTTTTTGACAAATGATACACCATGCCAAGAATCCTAGAATACATGACTAATCTATCTAACTGCAACACATACTCGTGGGATAAATTTCATTTTCAAATCAAAATAACAGATTACTCAACCAAGCAAGGCTGGAGTCAGTGGCCTGCTGGGTTTCTGACCTACATTCTTCACCTCCCTCTTGCTGTTTCCAAACTCAAAAATGTGAACCAGACCTCAGTTAGTATAAAACAGCAACACACTGGTATTGCCCTATCAACTATTCATTGTTAATGTTCTATCTGCAACAGGAGACACAAGTAAAGGGTCCAAGCTCTTTATTGTCCTCAATATATTTTAAAGAAGACTTCTTTTTTCATAATATCTGAATAATTCCCATGAATTGGGAATGCATTTTACCTCCTTCAGGACAATTTTTTTTAAAAGGTTTCTTTCAAATAGCGTCTTATGCAAGGGTAGGTTTGCCACTGAAGTGTCCTCTTACAAGGTTTAGAAGAATATGTCTGTGAGTAACTACTCTACTTCTTAAACTTGTTCTCTTTCTTCTCCAGAGGATGTCTTCACCATGAAAACCAATTAGTCATATAGATTTAATAAATGATAACAGTATGGTACTTCATTTTTTTAAATCCTGAATAACCTATTTGGAGTACTTATCTAGAACTGGACATTTGAAAATCAATGACAATTTCTGAGAGCTTCAAGGTCAGGTCACCCCACCCTTTCCCATAATATTTATTAATACCAAGGGTGAAATGCCGCAATGTAATAAATGGGGAAAACATTGTGGTATGTTGATTTTTTTATATATATTTTATTTTAATCAGTTTTTAAGGGAGGAGAAGAGAACATATGAAAATGAGCTTTCAACAACCTCCTTAAGCAGGCTACTCTCATGTTCTCATGAACATCTCAATAGAAAATGTAGGCCTCTTTTCTTGAGACAGCTTCACTCAGCTCTCAGATTCATAGACATGACTCGGCTGGACAAGAAACTTCATGACAAACAAGAAATAAGCCAAATGGAATGGTTGATTGTCATGGCCAGAGAGCTAGTCTAATGTCTTTCTGTGCCCATGATGGTTTAAACCAATGGCTTTTTTCAACTGTCCACCCTGTGAATTCATGGACTCTGCCTCCTGATTAAAGGTCTTGCATCCAAACTACAGTCAAATATTGCATCGCTTCTTTCCCAGAGTTTACAAGCTTCTTGCTGATTTAACAACAGACATTGGAAGCATTTTTGGTTCAGAAATGTTACTGGTTAAGTGGCACCTTTCATTGCAAGGAAATGAAAGGGCAGAAGAGAAGGGCAGAAGTCAGCCTTCAAGCAACAAAGGCTATCTATCTATCTATCTATCTATCTATCTATCTATCTATCTATCTATCTATCTATCTATCTATCCATGATAGATAGATAGATAGATAGATAGATAGATAGATAGATAGATAGATAGATAGATAGATAGATAGCCTTTGTTGCTTGAAGGCTGACTTCTGCCCTTCTCTTCTAGATAGATAGATAGATAGATAGATATCAAACTTTTTAAACCACACTTAGAATCACATAGTGTTCTAAACATTTTAGCAACTTTGCTAAACTCAAGAAACATCCGGAAATCAGGAGACAGACTTCAGAAGGGAGGGAAGACATCCATATTCTTTCTGTTTATTTCAAATAAAGGCAAGAGAAAAATCAATCTACCAGCCCTACTTGAGACGAGATAAGATAAAATATAACACCACCCTTCATTTATTTATTTATTTAACAACACAGCCAACCAACCCGCTTACAGCAACAAAGCCAGCACCACACACAACCCCACCAATATTTTAAAGAGAGACGGCAGCTCCGATCACACTTTGCTCGCACAATCACAAAGCCAAAGACACCAGCCTGAAGATGACTAGTGGGATCTCATCGAAACGTCACCAAGACACCCTCAATCTTACACGGGAAAAGACCCAAATACGCCAAGACCTACATACCTGTACCTGTGAAAATCTACGAAAACAAGGCAGCTTACCTAATGCATTTGCTTTCTATTTTTCCCACAACAGTAATCCTGGGAGATATATCAGTCTGAAGGAGAATAAGTGACCCAGACTAGCTAATTTTTATTTCTAAGGGAGGACCATGTCTCACAGCTTCTTGTTCTTCAGCTGGAGAATAGACTTTATATTTTCCCCTCCCAAAAGTCAGCTTTTGCTAAAAAGCATGAACCCCATGAAAATTCAACTTAACCTCATTTTGATATCCCAAAGTCTATTTTATGATGGAGGACCACAGAGGAATAATTAATCTGATGATTATTGCTAGGAATGCAATGGCTAGCAATAAGAGTACCGTGCAGGTGTCTTATTACTGCTATAATCAAAATAAGATGTCTTATCGATGATGAATGCAATAAGCCAGAGAAGACAAAAGTCAAGAAAAATTGCCAAAGTTAAGCCCCATTACAAACCTTTGGTGTCACAGGGATGCATAATTTAATCTCCTTTTGGTTTATTGCTGAAATAACTCATCCAGATTAAATGGCTGGTATGTCAAACTTAGGAAAATCCCTGTCCAATAATTGCTTATTAAATGCAGATGAGAATCACTTCCACATCCATGTACCATCTTAAAATCGGACCCAGACATAACAATAACAATAGAATTTCAAGTTATATACCATTTTGTAGTGCTTTACAGCATTCTCTAAGCAGTTTACAGAGTCAGCACATTGCCCCTAACAATCTGGGTCCTCATTTTTCTGTTCTTGGAAGGATGGAAGGCTGAGTCAACCTTGAGCCAGTCAGGATCGAACTCCTGGCAGTGGATAAAGTTTGCCTACAATACTTCATTCTAACCACTGTGCCACCATGGCTCATGGGTATAAATCATATGACCATGTTACAGCCTTTAGAGCAACGTGATTCTAGTCCATCTTTGCAAATCATGATCTGGATTCAATCCTTTGTTTCCAATCTATTATCACTTTAAGGTAACCAAAATCAATTTTCATGGTCTACATGACACAGCATTCAAGTTCACCATTTCCAAGGTCATACAAATGGTCCAGGCATATTACTACGTGCATAAAATTAAAATATGAAATTACAGGGACATTTCATCCTTATTTTATGTACTGTATGTATGTACAATAAAAAATCTTGTTAACATGCAGATCTGCCTTCCTATACCTTGAGACAAGGGATACTTCTCACTGTCATTTTTTTTCTTTTTTTGGTGGGGGGGAACCTGGTAGGTGAAGTAGTATATCTATATATCTCTATCTCTATCTCTATCTCTATCTCTGTCTCTGTCTCTGTCTCTATGTCTATCTCTATCTATCTATCTATCTATCTATCTATCTATCTATCTATCTATCTATCTATCTATCTATCTATCTATCTATCTATCTAGAATGTTTTACCAGTGAGAGCCTGCTTAGTGTAATGGTGGAGATGCTTATAGATGGCTGTAAAGAGCCATGAAGCAGTCTCTCTCTCTCTCTCTCTCTCTCTCTCTCTCTCTCTCTCTCTCTCTCTCTCTCTCTCTCTCTCTCTCTCTCTCTCTCTCTCTCTCTCTCTCTGCTACTCATTAATATTCTTTTTTTCTTGGTTCCATGTGAGTCTCAAACAAGCAAGCAAGCAAACAACTAAACAATTTGGCTGTTTTATAGAATGGAGTCATTTGTCCGGGTCCATAAAGAAATCTGGAAATAGATAAATAGATAGATAACCTTTATTATCATTTTTTTTAACTGTGGGCACAATAGCACACATTAAAATAAAATTTAGTTGCTTGCTCTCAAAGCGTACACATACATAACACACATGTAAACATACTATATACAACATATGTAAAAACCTACACCCTTACCTATAAGTAACATATAAATATTAATCACTGTCCATCTTGAATACATAACAGAAGGAGGAAGCTTGAGAGTTCACAAGGTTAACACTGTATGGAACAAAACTGTGACTGAATCTGGATGTTCTTCTTTGGGTACCACGAAGCCCCCTCCTCCCAGAAGGGAACAAGGAAAACAGGTCGTGAAGAGGTTGTGTAGCGTCCCAGACAATTTTGCAGACCCTGCTCAAGCAATGCTTCTGTGCTATGTCCTGGATGGAAGGGAGGGAGCTGCCAATGATCTTTTTGGCCATCCTCATCACTCTCTGCACCGCCTTCCTGTCTGAAGCAGGGATGTTTCCAAACCAGACTGTGATGCTGTATGAGAGGATGTAAGGTAAAAGGTAAAAGTTCCCCTGCACATGCGTGCTAGTCGTTTCCGACTCTAAGGGCTGGTGCTCATCTCCGTTTCAAAGCCGAAGAGCCAGCGCTTATCCGAGGACGTTTCCGTGGTCATCTGATCAGCATGACTAGATGCCAAAGGCACATGGAATGCTGTTACCTTCCCACCGTAGTGGTCCCTATTTTTCTACTTGCATTTTTACGTGCTTTCGAACTGCTAGGTTGGCAGAAGCTGGGATGAGTAACAGGCACTCACTCTGTTACATGGCACTCGGGATTCAACCCGCCAAACTGCCGACCTTCTGATCGACAAGCTCCGCATGCTAACCCACTGAGCCACCGCGTCCCTTGAGAGGATTTAAGTCTACGTGCAATTGCTATTGCTATTTAGTCTTGTCCTTTCATTGTCATAGTTGGGACTGACATCAGTAGAGCTATAAACATAAATTCCTCAGTGTTAACGTTTCTTATCTTCTTCTTGATTATCTTAGATTCTAGCAAAATACCACGAGTTGTAAATTTGGAGGCAATGGGTTTAGACCAAGTACCTGACCTGCAGCAATGATTTTATATATATCAGAATTTGAATTAGTCTTCTCACCACCCTTAAAAGGGTCAAGGAAGAAAATGTAAAGCCAGTTCTCCAGAGTTACTCTTTTCATCACCAAATAAATTGTTCTTTTTCTTCCCCGTAATTTATGAATTTGGAGCCTGGGTTGCTGCCTTGCAATTTTTTTTGTTGATTAGCTAAGCCGAATAAAATAAAATAAAGCAGAGGGGTGATTTCTTTCACAAAGTCCAAAGCTCTTCTTTCAAAATTTTATTTTAAAGCACACACCACCAATTTCCTGACCTTGTTTACTTCATTGCAATAACACATGAATATTAATGCACACAGAGTTTTTATTGGTGACCTCTTCAAGTTAATACAAGCTGACAGTTTAATAGGATAAACAAATGTTTTATTTGTACATTGTGGAATATTTTACCAATGATTGGATATGTATTTTATAATGGCTGGTGTGCTACATATGCTAGGTAGAATAAGTGCTAGGTGACCTATTACTCTGTTGATTCATTGGCTCTGTGTTGCAATGGAAAGGTCAGGCCTATCCATTCAACTTATCAACATGGCACAAGATAGTTTAAATCAAAAACAAACATTTCTGCTTGAACTTCATTAATTTGAGGACATTAGCGTTTGAACAACAGTGAGAAAAGTTAATTCTTCCAGGTGGACAAATTGCAGCCAGTGACTTGTCAACATGTAGAAGAGATGTGAATAGTCTAAAAAAAAAAGTTTCCCAGGGATATATTCCTTTCTCTAACAAAAATTTTTGTCACATATGCTACACTCTTCAATCAAGACCATACTTGGAATACTGCATCTGGTCACCACAATCTATATCTATCTATATGTATATCTATATCCAGGGCTTTTTTGTGATAGAACGCTCAGAACGGAGTTCCGGCACCTTTTTTGGATGGAACCTTGTAGGGTAGGCAAGGTTGTATGACATGTGTGAGTTCCGACACCTTTTTCTTTTACAAAAAAAGCACTGTCTATGTCTATATCTATATGTATATGATCTATATCTATATCTATATCTATATCTATATCTATATCTATATCTATATCTATATCTATATCTATATCTATATCTATATCTATATCTATATCTATATCTATATCTATATCTATATCTATATCTATCTATCTATCTATCTATCTATCTATCTATCTATCTATCTATCTATCTAATGTTTAGACTCTGAAAAGAGCAACTAGAATGATTAGGGGGATGGAATGTCGAACAAGACAAAAAACAGTTAAAGGAACTGGGTATTCTAGTCTAATGAGAGAGAAAAAGGACTACAGGAGACATATTAGTGTTGTTGTTGTTGTTAGCTGTGAAGTCATGTCTGACCCATCGCAACCCTATGGACAATGTTCCTCCAGGCCTTCCTGTCCTCTACCATCTTCTGGAGTCCATTTAAGCACACGCCTACTGCTTTAGTGACTCCATCCAGCCATCTCATTCTCTGTCCTCCCCTTCTTCTCTTGCCCTCCACCTTTCCCAGCATTAGGCTCTTCTCCAGTGAGTCCTTCCTTCCTTCTCCTATTAGTAGTGTTCCAATATTAGAGGGTCTCCTAAAAGATGAGGGGGTCAAATTATTTTCCAAGGCACCAAAAGGCAAGACAAGAAACAATAGATGCAAACTAACCAAGGAGAGAAGCAAGGAAGAACTAAGGAGAAATTTCCTAATGGTGAATGCGATCAATCAATGGAACAGCTTGCTTTCAGAAGTTGTGCTCCATCACTGGAGGCTGTCAAAAAGAGACCAGACAACCATTTGTCTGAGATGGTACCTTGTTTCCCCCAAAATAATACCAGGTCTTATGTTCTTTTTTTTTTTTTTTTGCTTCCAAAAGAAGCACCAGGTCTTATTTTTTGGGTAGGCCTTACCTCACCTCCAGCATCGACACCCCCCTCCCAGCTGGTCCACTTCTTCTGGGGCTGAAGTTGTGCAGCTGCATTTGGGCCTGCATTTTGCAGTCAGTCCTTTCCAGAAGGCCTAAGCTGACGAGTACCAAGCTATCCGTAGCTTGGTTCTTGGCTAGCAGAGGCCTTCCGGAAAGCCCTGTGACTGAGAAATGCAGGCACGGCTGCAGGAGAGGCCTCAGAAGAAGAAGTGGGCTGGATAGGAGAGGCCCGGCTGCAAGGTAAGTGGCTGCGGAGCAGGTGGGACAGGTCCACACCCCCACCCCGCAAAATAAAGCTAGGGTTCATTGTTGGTATAGGCTTTACTTTCAGGAAAACACAGTAAATGACCAGGGTCTTCAAACTTGTTCTTTTATGACTTGTGGACTTCAACTCCCAGAATTCTTCAGCCAATGTGCCTGGCTGAGGAATTCTGGGAGTTGAAGTCCACAAGTCATAAAAGGGCCAAGTTTGAAGACTCCTGGTATGTGATAACAATAGCAATAGCAGTTAGACAAATATACTGCTTCACAGTGCTTTACAGCCCTCTCTAAGCAGTTTACAGAATCAGGGTATCCTTATTTTACTGACTTCAGAAGAATGGAAGACTGAGTCAAACTTGAGTCAGCCAAGATCGAAGGAATCGAACATCTGGCAGTGTGAGCCAAGTCAGCCCATAATACTGCAATCTAACCACTGCACAACCATTTCTCTAAGGATCTCCTGTTTGAGCAGGGGGTTGAACTAGAAGACCTCCAAGGTCCCTTCCAACTCTATTATTCTATGTTCTTCTTCTCTCATCATATGTGATTATAGTTAATTTTAGAAGAACAATATATTCTTTGTTTGATTAAGGTATGGGAAGGAAGCAAGAATCTTGTTTTCTACTTTGCCCAAGAACCAGCATTTCTTGCATTTCAGTCCAAGTTCCTCTACTTTGTAGATGACATTATGGCAGTGTGATGGATGGCCAGGAACTGTTCTGAGATTTTCACCATGTGAGATTGATTTAGGTCTTATGTCCCTAAATAGAAAGTCAAAATGTTATTGATGGCCATGGCTATATTTCAACAAATGTTGCACTCTTTGATTTCATAAGAATACTTACCGTATATACTTGAGTATAAGCCGAATTTTTCAGCCCACTTTTTGGGCTGAAAAATTCCACTTCGGCTTATACTCCAGTCAACAAAAAAAACTTACCGAGGACTTGTGCGCGGCCGAGGCTTTGGTGCTTCCGGGATTGCGCGCACCTCTCCCAAGCAGCCGCCGTCCGGAGACCTGCCGAAGTTTGGGGAGGTTTGGGGAGGTGCCCAAACCTCCCCAAACGTCAGCAGGTCTCCGGATCTCCGTGACCTGCCTGCCTGCTTCTTTCCGCAGCGGAAAGAAGCAGGCAGGCAAGGCACGGAGATCCCGAGACCTGCCGACGTTTGGGGAAGTTTGGGGAGGTGCCCAAACCTCCCCAAACGTCAGCAGGTCTCCGGATCTCCTCCCCAAACCTCCCCAAACGTCGGCAGGTCTCCGGATCTCCGTGCCTTGCCTGCCTGCTTCTTTCCGCTGCGGAACAAAGCAGCCTGAACGAAGCAGGCTGCTTCTTTCCGCTGCGGAAAGAAGCAGCCTTCTTTCCGCAGCGGAACGAAGCAGCCTGCCTGCTTCTTTCCGCTGCGGAACGAAGCAGCCTGCCTGCTTCTTTCCGCTGCGGAACGAAGCAGCCTGAACGAAGCAGGCTGCTTCTTTCCACTGCGGAAAGAAGCAGCCTTCTTTCCGCAGCGGAAAGAAGCAGCCTGCCTGCTTCTTTCCGCTGCGGAACGAAGCAGCCTGCCTGCTTCTTTCCGCTGCGGAATGAAGCAGCCTGAACGAAGCAGGCTGCTTCTTTCCACTGCGGAAAGAAGCAGCCTTCTTTCCGCAGCGGAAAGAAGCAGCCTGCCTGCTTCTTTCCGCTGCGGAACGAAGCAGCCTGAACGAAGCAGGCTGCTTCTTTCCGCTGCGGAAAGAAGCAGCCTTCTTTCCGCAGCGGAAAGAAGCAGCCTGCCTGCTTCTTTCCGCTGCGGAACGAAGCAGCCTGAACGAAGCAGGCTGCTTCTTTCCGCTGCGGAACGAAGCAGCCTGCCTGCTTCTTTCCGCTGCGGAACGAAGCAGCCGGCGGCGGAGGCTTGCAGAACGGCGGATCGGCTTATACTCAAGTCACCAACTTTTTCCAGTTTTTGGGGGTGAAATTGGGGGTCTCGGCTTATACTCGAGTCGGCTTATACTCAAGTATATACGGTACTCAGTTTGTTTAATCTCTGTAAGGCAATTTTTTTCTGCCCTTTCTATAATGCTATATATGGACGTGTTATGCATCCTTCTCTACACCAGCAGCAGTCACCCTGGATTCAAATTATGAGGCTCTCTGTTTCTTTTATGTGATTTTTTTTCCTTCCTCCCACGTACCTTAAGTTGCATATTGAAAAAAAAAAGAAAGAAAAAACACTCAAGTATATCTTCCAAGGAAAGAAGAAGAAACTCGTCTTGATAAACTGGACATCTGGATGTTGACACATGTGTCTGAGAGGCAGCAAAATCTTGGATATGAGATAACAAAAATACCTAAGGGGAATAATTGGAAGTCCTAAGTTCTCAAGTTCCAGATGGTGGAGTTGGGTTTTTCCTTTTATTTCAAAGAACCACATAACTTCAAAAGTGTGTCAATCTTAGACTTTCTTTTGTTTTGCTTCCTCATCACGATGTAACTCGGTTGGAAACCATAACCTATTAAATATTGTGGTGAATATCTATCTCTATGTCTATCACTATCAGTATATCTATCTATCTATCTATCTATCTATCATCTATCCACTGCTTTTTTTGTAAAAGAAAAAGGTGCCGGAACTCATACGACCCGCCTTGCCTACCCTACAAGTTTCCATCCAAAAAAGGTGCCGGGACTCCGTTCTGAGCGTTCTATGACAAAAAAAGCCATCTATCTATCTATCTATCTATCTATCTATCTATCTATCTATCTATCTATCTAGATTAGATAGATAGAGATAGAGATAGATAGATAGATAGATAGAGAGAGAGAGAGAGAGAGAGAGAGAGAGAGAGAGAGATCGTGAAGGCTCAACAGTTAAAGACAGTGAGCTTGTAGAGCTGGCAGCCGAGGTCTGTGTAACAGTGTTAATACTGTTCTTGTGCCAGCTCTTGCCCACATAGCAGTTTGAAAGCATGCAATTGTGAGTAGATGAATAGGTACTACTGTACATGCATTTTAACTTGGTTTAAACTGATTTGCTCATATTCCTTGAATTTATAATGTGATTCCAGGTTGGGTCCGGATTATCTGAGGGAACACCTGCTGCCGACATTAACTCCCCATCGTCCTGTGCGCTCCCACAGGGAGGGCCTTCTTAGGGTACCGCCGGTGAAGGATTGCTGGCGGGTGACTCCCAGAGAGAGGGCCTTCTCTGTGGGTGCGCCTGCCCTCTGGAACCAACTTCCTATGGAACTTAGGACTGCCTCCAGCCTCTGCTCATTCCGCCGCGACCTGAAAACCTGGCTCTTTAATTTAATTTAATTTAATTTATTGAGATTTTTATACCGCCCTTCTCCCAAGGGGACTCAGGGCGGTTCACAGGGCATAAATATAAATAACAATACAAACATTAAAAACAATTAAATCAATGCCCAAGTTAAAACCAATAATAAAACAAGCCTATATAAAAAAAAACAAAAACCCATGTACCCCCATCAGGCCAGACCCGCTAGTTCAAATAAATGGGTCTTCAACCTGCGACGGAAGGATCGGAGGTCTGATGCCATCCGGAGCTCTACCGGCAGTTGGTTCCATAAGCTGTCTGGCCTAGACTGAGGGGTTTTTAATTGGGTTTTAAAGTTTTAACTTTGGGGCTTAAATTTAATTAATTGTTTTAAATTTATTTTAACTTTTGTATTGTATGGTTTTAATTGCCCTGTAAACCGCCCTGAGTCCTATGGGAATAGGGCGGTATATAAGTCAAATAAATAAATAAATAAATAAATAAATAAATAAATAAATAAATAAATAAATAAAATCTACTGAGATTAGACTCTTCAATGAAGCTTATTCCGGAGGTTAGTGTATACAAGACTGCAATCATAATTGGACTTCCACGTTGGTTGTTCTTGAATATTAAATGAAAGCCATACATGAGAAATCAGTGTTCACTAATAGTTTTACATTATAACTGCAAGAACCCAAATAGGTACTGTAGTGAAATTCATCACCAAAGCATTTAATCACAAGTCCAGCCTTCATTAAAGTTCCATCTTTTTATCCTGTTTGTTGTCTGACTAGTCTACTTTCATTCAGTATGAAAAAATATAATGTCATTTTAATGTCACTTAATGCCATTTTAAAGTATTGTTTTGTACTGTTTTATGGGGCTTGATCTTATACTTATCTTTAGCTTTTGATCATTGTTTCACCATACTCTAGGGTTGTGGACTTCCCTCCTACTGTTTGCTATTATTATATTTGGTTTTTATCTGTGATTTCTGAAAAGGTCTAAAATACTTCGTTTTACTGAAATTGAAAATAGGCCAGGCTGGGATTAAGGCCAAACAGCTGACTCAAACTGGCCAGCATTCAGACAATTTGCAAAGACAGAATAATGTTGTGGTGTTGTTTTATCCTACCCTAGCTCTTCTAAAAAAGGAAGACCAATCTGCTATTAAAGTTTGAAATAGACCAGCAGTTCTTAACCTATGGACTTACACAGCCGTGGAAGGGGCATGGTATTGTC
Organism: Vipera ursinii; assembly: GCF_947247035.1. Lineage (NCBI taxonomy): Eukaryota > Metazoa > Chordata > Lepidosauria > Squamata > Viperidae > Vipera > Vipera ursinii. The sequence continues at coordinate 112,656,300 of NC_139514.1, forward strand.
ACAAGGGGGTCCATGAAAGCTTGAAAAAAAATGCTATGATTTAAATCTTGAGTTAAGTCTTTGGGGGGGTCTGTGGCCATGGTCTGTGGCCACAAAAGGTATTTAAATAGACTGTGATAAAGAAATGATTGAGAACCACTGAAATTACTATGCTACACCCTGCCTGTTTTTAATGAATTTGGAAGTGTCACATGGGTGAGAAAAAAGGCTTCAAATTTACGGATGCACTTGATAGCTTAATTGAACTAATGTTCTGAGTTTAGGAGAATGGATTGGACACTGAAAAAGGTTCATGGAAGCTTACAAATGATTAAACATATAGTAATGTGAGTACTAACATACGTAACATTGGCTGCAGCAAACAGCCTTGAGAGCATTTGTGATAAGACTATATGTTGAAGAAGTAGAACTAGGATCTAGCTCAAGTGATCCAAAAAAAGAACACTTTGAACATCAGTATGATAGACAGAGAAAAACTAACTGACAGATAGAAAAAACATACTTGGAAGTTATCATTGGATATTTGATAAGGCAAAGAAATATTAGAGTAGAATTCATACATTGATGCAGAAAATCCTTAAATTGAACGTAAAGGTTAAACCAGAAACTTTCCTTTGGGGTCTAAGATGGCGGCGCCTGGAATGGCTGCGGCTGCATTGGCTCTTGAAGGCAAATAGTTTTGGGAGGGATAGTAAGGGCTATAGGCCACATGATCAGGAAGATTTTAATGTGTTTGAGCAACATGGTGGAACTAAGGTAACATACGACATACGACCGACAATCTTTGCTGGCCTGGCGAGTTTCTAGTTGTTTTGGAACTGTTGGTGAGACTGTTAAAAGTCGTTGGCGCTGTTTGAATTTGTTCTACCAGCAGCAAGATCTGACTGCTGGCCCAGTGATGGATTCTACTGCAAATCAGGGCTGTTTCCAGAGGAGGCACAGGAGGAGAGGACCTGGAGCTTATGGAGCGAAGGAACTGGATGAGGCTGTCGGCAGGCCCGGAGGAAGAGAGAGAGGCTTTTGGAGGAGTTGGTGGCGGCGGCAGCGTGCTCCAGGGGTGAAAAGAAGCAAGGCCTCTTTAAGGAAAAGGTGGAAGAGTCAGGATCAGAAAAAGGAAAGAAGGCGAGGTTGTCAGAATACAAGCGAATTTGAGGGCTAATCCACATGGAGCCCCATTTCCATCTGTCCTGTTTGCCATCGTTCACTCCCTAGAGACTAAAATGCACAATGTGAAATTTGAGCGGGCCCCGAACAAGGAGTATATATCGGAGGTGGTGACCCTTTGAGAGCGGTATGCAACGAAATTTCATTTTGATGTGTGCCGATTGGTGTACATTCAAAGTGACAATAAAGTTATCATCATCATTAATGGAAAGAGAACTGGGGGAAAAAATTGGAACTCTGATTTTATATATGGTGACGGCAGCAAGATTGTTCTGTTCAAAAAAGTGGAAGGATGCCTCGATTCCCATCATGGACAAAGGGTTACAAAAGCTGATGGAAATAGCAGAGATGGCCAAATTGACCGAGAAAATAACCTAAGTCCTTTCGTTTCTACTTGGAAACGGCTTCTGAACTTTGTGCTAGAGGTGGGAAAAAAATGATATTATGATTTTGGATTTTACCGATTAAACTGATTTGCTGATACAGAAATGGTTAGGACATACTACTATAGAAATGTAAAAAGTTGAGGTTTGATTTTAAGGTCTGATTTTACTGCAACAGAGAGAGTTGGAAGTCAATGCCTTTTGTTTCCCTTTTTCTACTGCTGTCCCCTACTATTTGCTTTTGTATTTGCACATTTTATGTTATAAATGAATAAAACTAATAAAAACAGAAAAGAAAAAACATACTGGAAGAACAAGTTTATAATAAACTTTATTTTTTTTTATTATAAAAACCCGGCATCCCCAACAGAAATAACAACACATTCGGATCAACCACTCGCCTACCTCCTACTTCTTTATTAAACAAGTTTCATATTACAAATTACATATTACAAAGAATCATATTTATTGTTTTCTTATTTATGATGTTATTGGCTTCATGGTCAATGTCTCCAGTCACAAGAGTGCATCCCTGTATTAAAGAGTAATTAGGTTTTATAAATACAGTTATAATCCCTACTTAGTTTTTTGTAATACTTGCTGCATAGGGAAAGAAAAATTAACAATGGCCATGTTGAGTGCAGTTAATGTACAATGAAAGCATTTTTATAAGGGGACAAATTATTCAGCTTTCATGAACTGCAGACATGTTAATCTGGCAGAATAATTAAATAAATGCCAGTATGAAGCACTTCAGTGCAACAAAGAAAGGGTTGGTTATCTTATATTAGCAGGCACAGATCTTAAAAATGAATGCTGGTAAACTTCTCTTTTCTTTTTTTTTAAAGCACTTAGACATGCAGCAAAAAAATAAAGTCTGTTTGAAAAACTTCTGAAGGAGTTTTGGAAAAAGGAGTTAAAACAATTAGGAAAACTCTGAGTGGTTTGGTCAGAGAGGAGAAAGTTTTCAATTTTATCAAAAAATGCAATTCTTTCAGACAGACAGACCTGGTCTTTCAGAACATATTTTATATCTTTCCCTCCCAAATGTCAGTTTTTGCTACAAAACCTGAACCCCATGAAAATTCAACTTAACCTCATTTTTATATCCCAAAACCTATTTTATGATGGAGGACCACAGAGGAATAACTAATCTGATGATTATTGCTAGGAATGCAATGGCTAGCAATGAGAGTACCGTGCAGGTGTCTTATTACTGCTCTAATCAAAATAAGATGTCTTATCGATGATGAATGCAATAATTTTTATTTATTTATTTATTAATTTAATTTATATACCGCCCTTCTCTCAAGAGACTCAGAGAATAAGCCAGAGTCTCTCAAGAGACTCAGAGAATAAGCCAGAGAAGATAAAAGTCAAGGGAAAAAAATGCGAAAGTTAAGCCCCATTACAAACCTTTGGTGTCACAGGGGTGCATAATTTAATCTCCTTTTGGTTTATCGCTGAAATAACTTTCTATAAGTCGTCCAGATTCAATGGCTAGTATTTCAAACTTAGGAAAATCCCTGTGCAATAATTGCTTATTGAATGCAAATGAGAATGACTTCCACATCCATGTACCATCTTAAAATCGGTCCCAGACATAACAATAACAATAGAATTTCAAGTTATATATCATTTTGTACAGCATTCTCTAAGCGGTTTACAGAGTCAGCACATTGCCCCTAACAGTCTGGATCCTCATTTTTCTGTTCTTGGATGGATGGAAGGCTAAGTCAACCTTTTTTTTTATTGAAAAGTTTTACAATACATTTTATTTTTAACAAAACAAAACAAAACCCCTCCCTACCCCCTCCCCTCTAAGTCAACCTTGAGCCAGTCAGGATCGAACTCCTGGCAGTGGGCAGAATTAGCCTGCAATACTTCATTCTAACCACTGTGCCACCATGGCTCATAGGTATAAACCATATGACCATGTTACAGCCTCAAGAGCAGGGTAATTCTAGTCCGCTGTCTAAATTATAGTCTGGATTCAAGCCTTTGTTTCCAACCTATTATCACTTTAAGATAATCAGAATCAATTTGCATGGTTTACATGACACAGCATTCAAGTTCACTGTTTCCAAGGTCATATAAATGGTTCTGACATATTAATACGTGCATAAAATTAAAATATGGAATTACAGGGACATCTCATCCTTATTTTATGTACTATATGTACTGAACCGGTCAGGATCGAACTCCTGGCAGTGGATAAATTTTGCCTATAATATTTCATTGTAACCACTGTGGCACCATAATGCCTTAATTTCCCATGATATCTGACTTTACAAGACATGGGGAACATTGGTGAGCCTGGCTGGATAATTTATGTCTGGCTCAGTTAAAGATGCTTTGGAAGCCTCAGTAAATCTAGTTTTTTGTTTGTTTGTTTGTTTTTACATGTACAGAGTTTGAGTTTGAGGTTAGTCAATGTCTTCATTTGAAGAAACAATGAGATTTCATGGACAACAATCCAGGATTTTTTGTGGAGAACACTAACAGTGAACCCACACTGTGGCTCTTGAAAATAATCCCAATGTCCTGTTGAGAGACTTGAAATATCCCAGTGTCCCAATATTCTGACCCCCAAGTTAAAACTATGTTGAGTTTGTGACAATTGTCTTGTAGGAAGATGAAAGAGTCAATTCTGAGGTTACTTCCAGTGTTTGGAATTCCTTAAAATACTCCCACTGAAATCCCTGTGCTTTTTGTTTGGCCTTGAACAAACACTTTGTCATACTTGTTTAAGCTGGAATACTGGAAAGGAGCCCCTTCAAGATCAAAATAGTTTGAATACTTCAGATGACCTACTTACTAATCAATGCACAATAAGTATTTATAGTATGGACCAAGGCTTTTTTTTCTCATAGAACGCTCAGAACGGAGTTCTGGCACCTTTTTTGGATGGAACCTTGTAGGGTAAGCAAGGCGGGTTGTATGACATGTGTGAGTTCCGGCACCTTTTTCTTTTACAAAAAAAGCACTGGTATGGACAGAATCAAGGCCAAAAGAGATAAGTTAACAGGAAAACCCAGTAACTTATCTTTTTTTTTTTTTGCCATGATTCTGTCCGTACTGCAAATGCCTATTGTGCAGTGATTAGTAAGTAGATCATCTTACTACTTTTTTGTAAAATAAGTACTGATTTTTTACACTCTGGACAATCATGCAATTGCTGTCCAAGTACAGGCAGATACCTGAATCCCTGCAAATTAAAGAAACAAGTTGACCCTTATGGGCAATTTGGTCAAACATAGCTTAGGTAACCTATAATAAATGTCTCCAACCTTCAACTCACACATGTGATTTATCCTTATCCTCTTAATGTTTCACGGGAAGCAACTATGTCCTGCTTCTGCTTCTAGACAATTGTTTCCTGAGTAAAAAAAACACAAACAAGCCAAAACAATGCTTTGCTCAGTCTTAAAAAAGAACAAACCTTTGTCATAACGTAGCAAATCCACTCTACTCCACAGGGCTGAACTCAAGATATTTACAAGACATTCTAGGAAGAATTGATGATTATGTACATGAACCAGTTTTACATGACCATGGATTTTAACTAAAAATCCATCTAAGTTTGCAAAGAAAGTGTGTTTGTGTGTGTGGGGGGGGAAACTCAAGAAAATATCCTGCACTCTATCATTGCTATCTGATGTTAATATGAACCCGGGATGGTGGAAATCTTGTTTAGTACATCACTGATTGCATAAAAGACTGGGATATGAAGTTATTCCTCAGAAGAATCAAGGCAGAAGGATGTCCCTGGCAGATGGAGGGACAGAACTACCCCTCAACACAACTGAATTGTGAATACACAATATTGAAAAACTGATTAGTGGAACTGGAAAATATCACTGAGTCCACAAGCAGTTTCTCTCTCTCTCTCTCTCTCTCTCTCTCTCTCTCTCTCTCTCTCTCTCTCTCTCTCTCTCTCTCTCTCTCTCTCTCTCTCTCTCTCTCTCTCTCTCTCTCTCTCTCTCTCTCTCACACACACACACACACACACACACACATACACACACACACCCCTATTCAAAACCTTGAAGAAGAATTCTGTTTCAGCTTTCTACTTCTCCCCCTTCTTCTAAAGGCAGAAATATAAAATCCCCCACTTTATAGACATAAGGGACGCAGTGGCTCAGTGGGTTAGGATGCTGAGCTTGTCGATCAGAAGGTCGGCAGTTTGGCGGGTCGAATCCCGAGTGCCGCGTAGCAGAGTGAGTGCCTGTTACTTGTCCCAGCTTCTGCCAACCTAGCAGTTTGAAAGCACATAAAAATGCAAGTAGAAAAATAGGGACCACTATGGTGGGAAGGTAACAGCGTTCCGTGCACCTTTGGCATCTAGCCATGCCATCCACATGACCACGGAGACGTTCTCGGATAAGCGCTGTCTCTTCGGCTTTGAAACGGAGATGAGCACCGGCCCCTAGAGTTGGAAATGACTAGCACGCATGTGCGGGGAAACCTTTACCTTTACCTTTTTATAGACATATATGAAAAGGTGGGAAAAATCCTGTCAAACCTCACTATGAATTCTCCTTGTTCTGCTCTTTATGGGCTGAATCATATAATGAACCTCTTTGCAATAGATAAATCCTCAATCTCTTTCCAGCCGCTAACTGTGTATCCTAAAAACCTAGCATTTTGCTAATTGCATATAAAAGAAACCCAGGAGGAGAAATACAAGCTGTATTTATGTTATAAGATTACCATTAAGGGATGCCAATGTTTTCCTTACCACTTTTTAAATTCCAAGGGACGGGAGATCACACTGTGTGTCCTCTGTCTGCAGAGCACCAAACTCTTATTAGTATTAATTGGAGCCATGTGTGTTTGTGCCAGTAGAGATTATTATGGAAATGTTATGGGGCTGGAGATTTGCATGTAAAAGATAGAGTAAACATATCCTGCATTAACAATTATTAACTGAATCTTAAACAGGAAAACACTTTCTACTATTAATATGTATCTTCACATTGCATCTTGCTTTGCCCAGGAAGCAAGGGTGGATAATCAGATATTTGCCCAAAGATTTGGACTACCATCTCCATAATCCCTGCCCACCAGACCGATTGATTAAAATTTATGAATGAGGACTGGATTGTCCTCCCTCACTAGAAGGTACAAAAATTCTATATTTCTGTTGCTGGCTGGCTTTCCGGCTAAAATACTTGTTAAATGTACTCAAGCTTACTTGAGGAAAGTGTAGGCATGAGTTTTTTAAATATTGTGGGCACGAGGGTGGTATTCCACTAAAAAGTTAAACCTTTTAGCAGTGCAATTCCAGAAGAGTCTTTTGTTTAGTCTTTAGGCAGAGAGCACATGGTTTTCAAGCAATGATTTCAGTTTATATTTAACTCAGCCAATGAATTATCTTTAGTCCTATTGGAGTAGATTTTTGATTTTCAGTTGGCGTGTTTGAGGAGGGGGAGGAGGAGGAGGAGGAGAAGGAGAAACCAAGAGCGTATTGAAGTGAATTTTCAAATCCACTTTTGGGGTAAAGACTTTGTGTGAATGTCTTTTCTTTTTACTGTACTTCCATTTTTGCATCATTATTATTTTGTTTGCAACCCTCTTGAATTTTTCTCTTTTAAAATTCCAAGAAAAGACACCATGAACATTTTTTTTTATTTCCCAAAGATTCCCCACACACACACTAGATCTAGAAACAGGAGTCTGTAGAATCATAGAGAAACATATATTATAAATGAAGCCCTGGCAGCAGTCTTGGGAGGTTTGTCAAAAAATTAAGTGCATTAACATTCTTAAAGAGATTCCAAATTAATTTTAAAAAGCTTATGCAAAACGTGAAGATTGCTTTAAAAGGGTGACGACTTTGAAGAAATTAGGAGTGTCACAACAGCAGAATCGTGAGGATATACAAGCATTTTTGTTACTTGCAGTAAACAACAGCTGACAATATTTAGAAGCGTTATTATGACATTATGGAATGGCTGCTTCTGTTACAATATTATTGTTATTTAGTACATCCTTAAACCATGACACTTGCAAGATACCATGGCCATTAAATTCTCTAAAAAAAACACGGGCAGGTCAGTCCCAGTCCTTCTTAACCAGAGTTTATGTTTGAATGCCGTAATTCCAAATATTTTCGGCTTAATGGTGATGAAGAGAGAGGACAGCATCAGGCAGAGATGTGTTTCTGGGAAACTTAAAAACAGCAAGACAGAAACAACAATCCTTCTTTTATGGGAAAAAAGGGGGAGGGAAATGCAAAGAATTTTAGACCAGAGGCACATCAATTCACATATAATTTCTGACATGTTCCAATTCTAAGGATATACTTGGTTGCTTTGCATTGTATTTGGCTTTCAAGGCCAATCTTGGAGGCAGTCAGTTGAGTTTTGAGAAACAACAGGGCCCCCGGAGTAAATTGCAACAATATTTTTCTAACCTTGCAACGGTCTCTTTTCGTGATGATTCTATGTGCACCACCAAATATGCAGCTAGAAAACTAATCATAATGAATCTGTGGTGCCCGAGCCAGGGAAAAGAGGGAAGGAGAAAGTTAAAAATGCATTTGTGTGGAATAATGAGGAGAGAAAAGCCAACTTTTACACGTTTTGGGTGTCAGGAAGTCATTAACATCTCTATTTTCACACTCTCTCTTCTTTTCCCCATTGTACTGCATTGCACTTGTGTCCAGGTTGAAAGAATTAGCTGGTGACATTATCGTTACCTGGGGGACGCCTAGTTGGGAACTCCTTTCAAGTCCTCAACGGGAGCTGGAGCAAAGGCTGGGAGCTCACTCCATCCCATGGCAACACTCGGATATCAAACATGGGCTTGCTAATTTATGTATTTATTTATTTTATTAAATTTATATGCCGCCCTTCTCCCTAAGGACTCAGGCTGGCGCACAACAATAACAATTAGAAACATAAAATAGAAATTTTTTTAAAAAAAGAATTAAACAATAAATACAATAATTATATGACAATATAAAAACCAGTAAAAAGCTAATTAAAACCGTAGTCAGTCCAGGCCTGCTTGTTGGAACAACCACATCTTCAGGTCACAGCGGAAGGACCGAAGGTCAGGGGTCGTCCGCAGCTCCTGGGGCAATTCATTCCAGAGGGTCAGTGCACCCACAGAGAAGGCTCTCCCTCTGGGGGTTGCCAGCCGGCATTGCCTGGCTGACAGCACCCTGAGGAGGCTGACTCTGTGGGAGCGAACCGGGCGATGGGAGCTTGACAATGGCAGCAAGTGGCCTCGCCCTACATTTTCACTTCCTCCAGTTTCCCAGTATTGTGATTCAGGGTCAGCCTGTGGGTTCGGCAGTTGGGTCGGATGACTCCGACAAGGAGGAGGAGGGGGGTGTTGAAGAGCTTGCTGCTGATGGCCTTGAGGCTCCACAGAGCCCTCAGCCAGGCCCCTCCCACCTGGTCACGACGGAGACCCAGCTGTGTGAGCCTGACAGTGTGGATGAAGATGACCCACAGCTGGCCCTGTTCAAGGACGCCTGACGCAGGAGGCAGTCAATCAGGAGTAAACAGAGTCAATCAGGGGTAAACAGATTGAGGCAGTCAATCAGGAGTAAACAGAGGAAGGCAATGGGGCACCTCAGAAGGAGGCAGAGAGAAGCCACGCCCTGAACTGTGTAAAAGGGGAATGCGTGGGAGGGCTGGTTTGCTGAAGGCAACCGCTTGAATAGTTCCTGTTTCATAGCTCCTGTTTCATGGTTGGTGTCTTGTTTTGCTCTGTTTTATGTTAATAAATTTGGCAGGCTTTATTCCAGCCTCTTGCCGTTTGTAAAGGGGTTGTCCCTGCTTTTTCTGCACGGCCGGTAGCAGGCTGGTACAGAACACCCAGCTAGAAGTCTTCTGAAAGCAAGAAAGTTGATGTTGCATCCAGATTCTAAGTAAAGTTGCCCAATAATGGGGCAGTTTATATTGTGGTAAATTCTTTTTTTAATTGAAAAGTTTTAAAATACATTTTTAAAAACATAAACTCGCTCCCTCCCCTCCCCCCCACTTTCCCACCCTTCCCCTCCCCCCCGACTTCCCAGAGCTGAATGCAGGGTATAAACTTTAACCAACTTAAGCTAAAATATGCTAACCAACTAAAAAAAGACACTTTAAATTCTATCGCAGTTTAACTCCTCTTAACATAACTAAATGACTAAATAATAATAACTAATTAATAATGCATCATATAATACTAATACTTATTCATATACTAACTTTCTAGTCCCATATTTATTCTGAATATAATCGATCCATCTTCTCCATTCCAAAATGTATCTCTGTTGCGAGTGTTCTTTCAAATATGCTGAAATCTTTGCCATTTCCGCCAGGTTTGAAACTTTTAAAGTCCACTCTTCTATAATAGGCAGTTCCTCCTTCTTCCAATATTGCGCTACCAAAAGTCTTGCTGCCATAATTAATTTTAACATCAATTTAATATCTATAACAGTACAGCCTGTAATAATGCCCAACAGAAATAACTGTGGAGAAAACCTTATCTTTTTCTTAAATATCTTCTGCATGTTCCACCAAATTTTAATCTAAAAAGCTTTATAGGTAAAGGTAAAGGTTCCCCCGCACATGCGTGCTAGTCGTTTCCGACTCTAGGGGCTGGTGCTCATCTCCGTTTCAAAGCCGAAGAGCCAGCGCTTGTCCGAGGACGTCTCCGTGGTCATGTGGCCGGCATGACTAGACATTATGGTAAATTCTTGAAGCGTGGTTTTACTTGAAAGGGGAAATATGTCTGAGGAATTTCACATTTTAATACTGCCTTCCTCTGTGGGCATGTTACAGAGCATTAACTACTTGAGGACCATTGAGGTACTTTTACCATCTGGAAATTCTAGGGCTGGTGACTGTATTGAGAAATCATCCATCATCCCAGTAGAAGACAATGGGAAACTGCTTCCATATATTTGTCAACAAAATTGTAAGAACATAGTCGCAACAAGTCAAAGATAAGCTGAACCTTTCCTTCCTTCCTTCCTTCCTTCCTTCCTTCCTTCCTTCCTTCCTTCCTTCCTTCCTTCCTTCCTTACTTCCTTCCTTCCTTCCCAATAACATTCATACTGTAATAGCAAGTAAATTGAATATGAAGGACTTCCTTTGTAATGACACAATAACTCCAGTTTGGGTGTCAAGCAATAAGTAATCAAACAAGTCAACAATAAACATATACTTTAAATTTCATTGTACTGTAATTTTCATTTAGACCTGTTTTCAAATGAAATTATACCCTGTATCCAGGTGTAACTTTTTTATTTTTTTTCTCCTGTCCTGTCCTGTCCTGCACTCTCCTCTTCTTCCCTCCCCTCCCCTCTTCTCTCCTCCCCGCCCCGTCCCACCCTGCCCCACCCATTCCCTCCCCTCCTCTCCCATTTTCCTCTTTCTTCTTTATTTCTTTCTTCCTTTTTTCTTCATAACTTAAAAACCTCTTTCAAGCATCAGTAAATCTGGAACACCACCATTCAGGTTTTTGTTGAGCCTGGAACATTCACTGCAAGAAGACTGTGATTTTAATCTGACTCTCAAAGAATGCATTCTGGTACATTCTGCCACATTCTGGTACATTGAGCATGACAGCTTACGTAGCATTGTAGGCAAGAGGCAAGAAGTGTGCCCAGCTTCCCACTTTCATAAAGATAACGTATGCCCCAATTCAATTTTCTCCACGTTGCTTGGCTCCCACAATTGTCACCCATCTTCCACTGCAAAGGAGAAGCAGAAAATATTTGTCCTTCCGCGGATGTCAATTTATTGTTCTAAAGAGGACAAGAAATTCAATCTGTAGATACGACTTTAGCCAGAATGCAAATCAGCCATTCCACTCTTTATTAGGCAAATATGAGAACTGGGTTTAAGCAGCTGGGTACATTTTTTCTGCCCCTCTAGATTGGAACTCTTGTACCCTTAATAAAAAGCCATTCTGTCTTTCCATCCCATCGTTATCAATAATTTGCATTTTCCAAGTTGCTTGCAATTCCAAGGAATCCGCCTTCCTTGATTTATTTTTGCCTGATAACGTGAACGTCAGAGTCATCTATTTAGTCATTTGCAAAGAGAATGGAATTTGCTCAGCAATGGCATCTTACGTGGCTGAGAAAAGAGAAAGAAAAATCATTTTCGCTACCATCTTCTCAGCCTCTTCTAATTATATCTGGTCAGCGTTGCCCTATTTTCTCCTTTTATGGCTATTTCCCATTTTAAGCGGGCAGCACATGATGAATTGCCCTTCCGACGAATGATAGTAATAATAATAAAAAGAAAACATATAGTTGTTTACAGAAGTTGTGTACTTTAATTAATCTGCTCAAAACAATCTGTTTCTTTAAAACAATAAATAATTCATCCCGGCACCAAAGAAGTTGTTTGCTTTCCTTTTTTTTTTTAAAGTTTGGCTCCACGTTTATTAAATTTCAGAGTAATGTATTTGCTTTGATATGCCTTTTCTTACCTGAGCAGTTTCCAAAAAACATTGTTCTGCTCGCTCTACACAGGTTGATGTTTATCAAGCTATTTTTCGCAGTCAGCAATTACCGCTACAGCAAACAAGCCAAAACACACGTTGGAGCCCATTTTTTAACACATTTGCCTGGATGTAAGTTCTAATGAGTTCAACAGGGTTGTTGTCTTGACAAATATGGTGGGACTGCAAAAGAAGCCACTATTAAGATTTTTAGGGGGGGGGGGAGAAACAACAACAACAACAAACAAGCAGGAACATGGCTGAGCCTGGATTGCAATCTTTATAATGCAGACAAAGAAAGCTTTAATGGGGGGAAAATGTTGCCCATCGTATATTAATAAGAGGTTTGGTTTTGGAATAATAGGACACAGGAGAAGACATTGCCTTAAGCATGGCTGAAAAAGATGTGGTCCAGCACTTTTGAAACAACAACTTAAAGCATTCAAGGAAAATGGATCCTGCATGTAGTCTAACAAATTCCATATAACTTTTTTTCCTAGATGAGGTGGGCAGCTCACAAATATCTAATATATAAATATAAATAAACAAATAAAAATACTGTTAGGTGCCATTGCATATAGTCATCTAAAGGGCCACAATCACTGAGTTTAGCTCCTGATGGACAGTTTCAACCCCTAGAAAACAAAATAACAGAATCAAAGAGTTGGAAGGGACCTTGGAGGTCTTCTAGTCCAACCCCCTGCTCCAGCAGGAGACCCTATACAATATCTGGCTGTATAGAATGATTCTGAATAAGGATGAAATGGGTTATGCGGCTTCCTCCTGATGATTTGTGTATATAACTGCCAAACATACCAGATCAGAAGCCAGGATATCCAGCTCTTAAATTTTGTGAGTCCCTTTTCTTTGACCCATATTTATTTTATATTATACAATTTATCTATATCTATATCTGAAGGGATGCGGTGGCTCAGTGGGTTAGGACGCTGAGCTTGTCAATCAGAAGGTCGGCAGTGGGGCGGTTCGAATCCCGAGTGCCACTTAACAGAGTGAGCGCCTGTTACTCGTCCCAGCTTCTGCCAACCTAGCAGTTCGAAAGCACCTAAAAATGCAAGTAGAAAAATAGGGACCACTACGGTGGGAAGGTAACAGTGTTCCGTGAGCCTTTGGTGTCTAGTCATGCCGGCCACATGACCACGGAGACATCCTCGGATAAGCGCTGTCTCTTTGGCTTTGAAACGGAGATGAGCACCGGCCCCTAGAGTTGGAAACGACTAGCACACATGTGCGGGGGAACCTTTACCTTTACATTATATCTATATCTAATCTCTCTCTCTCTCTCTCTCTCTCTCTCTCTCTATATATATATATATATATATATATATATATATATCCATTAATTAATGTATACAATCAAAGTATACTAAACTATACATTAAATAAATAAAAGTCCACTTCAAATAAATGATTATTTTGATTTACAGGGCTATAGGGGAGAGGAGGTTGCCTTAACTCAGGGGCGTCAAACTCCCAGCCCGCAGGCCGGATGCGTCATCCGGAAGCCACGCCCACCCCATTGCCGGCAATGGCAAAACTGTTGCAATACATTGTGTGGTCACGTGATGTCACGAGTTTGACATGTCTGCCAATAATAATAATAATAATAATAATAATAATAATAATAATAATAAGAAGAAGAAGAAGAAGAAGAAGAAGAAGAAGAAGAAGAAGAAGAAGAAGAAGAAGAAGAAGAAGAAGAAGAAGAAGAAGAAGAAGAAGAAGAAGAAGAAGTTGGAAGGGACCTTGCAGGTCATCTAGTCCAACCCCCTGCTCAGGCAGGAAACCCTATACCATTTCAGACAAGTGGCTGGCCAGTCTCTTCTTAAAAACTTCCAGTGTTGGAGCATTCACCACTTCTGGAGGCAGGTTGTTCCACTGGTTAGTTGTTCTAACTGTCAGGAAGTTTCTCCTTAGTTCTAGGTTGCTTCTCTCCTTGACTAGTTTCCATCCATTGCTTCTTGTCCTGCCTTCGGGCACTTTGGAGAATAGCTTGACTCCCTCTTCTTTGTGGTAGCCCCTGAGATATTGGAACACTGCTATCATGTCCCCCCTCGTCCTTCTCTACATTAAACTAGACATACCCTATTCCAGCAGCCGTTCCTTATATGTTTTAGCCTCCAGTCCCCCAATCATCTTTGTTGCTCTTCTCTGTACCTTTTCTAGAGTCTCGACATCTTTTTTTATTTTAGTCAATACTAACATGATTGTAAATTAACTTGGGCATTAAAAAGAAACACCCAAAGTGGCCTATTATTGTACATATGTTGTATTATTTTATTTTATTTTATTTTATTTATTTTATTTTATTTTATTATTTTATTTATTTTATTTTATTATTATTTTATTTTATTTTATTTTATTTATTTATTTTATATTATTTTATTATTTTATTTTATTTTATTTTATTATTTTATTTTATTTTATTTTGTTTTGTTTTATTTTATTATTTTATTTTATTTTATTTTATTTTATTTTATTTTATTTTATTTATTTTATTTTATTTTATTTTACATTGTAGTCCATTCAGAGTTACCTCATGGTGAGATGGGTGGCAAACATGCTTAATAAATAACATAATAAATCTACCTGGAAAACAAAACAGAACAAATAAACGCAGGACTTAAAATAACACATCACAAATTTAAAAACAGAGCTCATTTTAAGAAGGCGATGTTTAAAGTAGTTGGGAATAAATGCCTCGGTAATGGATCCTTATTTTTGGGGAAAGTAGAGTGGAAGGGGCAAATAAGCATCATGGAGGGATGAATTCCATAGTTGGGGTGCTGTCACATGGAACTGAATTTTTTTAGACCAGGGTTTCTCCACCTTAGTAACTGTAAGATGTGTGGACTTCAACTCCCAGAATTCTCTAGTCAGCGTGGGGGATTCCGGGAGTTGATGTCCACACATCTTACACTGGCCAAGATTGAGAAACACTGCTTTATTTAGTGAAAGGATTGATGCTGCTGTTGTTCTTCTCGCTTCTTGACTGTCACACACGGCCAAGAGATGGACACATCAACCATCTTCATATATTACACCTTCCAGTTTTTGCGATGTTCAGATTTCTCTGCTTGCAAACTGGGCAAACTGGGCAACCAGTCTGTCTCCCATGAGTGATTTGCCTCCCTTGGCAGTGAATTGAGATAATTGCAGAAGGTGACATCAAAGGCCATAGAGAACTTTATATATAAGAAGAAGAAGAAGCACAAAAGTTCTGGCGTGTGATGAGTTGCTGTCCTTTAATTCACAGCCAGCACCAAGTAGGTGACGGGGAGGGGGGAAATGTTGTTTCTATTGTGATTGACGTGGCTTGTGGAGCCAGAATATCATCTCTCAAGCAGAAGAAGGATATTTCAGAAAACCGGAGAGGAAGTGTAGAGTTTGTGCAGGAAAGGAAACTTAATAAGGAGCTCCTGAATGATTTCACAAAATCACAGTCACAGAATCCTGACGGACAGATGAGAAAAGAGAAATGAAGAACATTGTCACGAGGATATACAATGAATACCATGGGGAAAGTCATGTAGAGTGACTGAAATGCTAATCAGAAGCATTCTGATCTATACTGATTTTTTTTTTCAAAGTCCCAATTATCCGAGTTAACCTTTCAATCATTTTTTTCAGGCTGACTGATAACTGGGACATCTCCTTTCCGTTTAATTCCTAATC
>NC_139514.1:112676997-112729497 GCF_947247035.1 Vipera ursinii
ACTGGCGCACCAGGCGAACCTGGGCAAAAGCCCCCCTGGTTACGGCTCCTATGTGGTCTTCAAAATTGAGTCGTGAATCCAGGAGGACGCCCAAGTTGCGAGCCCTATCAACGGGGGGTAACACCTCACCCCCCATTGTTAGAGATGGAATAGTCTGGTTGACCCGAGATGCCGATATGCACAGCCACTCAGTCTTGGCGGGATTGAGACGAAGCCTGTTTCTCCCCATCCAGACCTGGACCGCCTCCAGGCACCGGGACATCACGGAGAGGGCATCACTGGGTTGGTTCGGGGTGGAAAGAAAAAGTTGGGTATCATCAGCGTACTGATGATACCCCACCCCGAAACCACGAATGATCTCGCCCAGCGGCTTCATATAGATGTTGAACAGGAGGGGCGAGAGAACCGACCCCTGAGGAACTCCACAAATGAGAGGCCTCGGGGCGGATCTCTGCCCTCCCGTCAACACCAACTGCGAGTGGCCCAGGAGATAGGAGGAGAACCACCGTAAAACGGTGCCTCCCACTCCCAACCCCCTGAGACGCCGCAGCAGGATACCATGGTCGATGGTATCAAAAGCCGCTGAGAGATCTAATAGGACCAGGACAGAGGATCAACCCCTGTCCCTAGCCCTCCAGAGATCATTCACCAGCGCGACCAATGCCGTCTCCATGCTGTGTCCAGGTCTGAAATCCGATTGGTACGGGTCCAGATAATCAGTTTCCTCCAGGAACAGAGGGAGCTGATGCACCACCACACTCTCAACAACCTTCGCCCAAAAGCAAAGGTTGGAGATTGGACAATAGTTATTTAAAACAGCCGGATCCAAAGCAGGCTTCTTGAGGAGGGGTCTCACCACCGCCTCCTTCAAGGCGGCAGGGAAGACACCCTCCTTCAAAGAAGTAGTTATTACTGCATGGAACCAGCCTCGTGTCCCCTCCCGGGCCGCATAAGCTAGCCAGGAGGGGCACAGATCCAACAAACAGGTGGTGGTGCTCAGTCTCCCCATGATCCTGTCCACATCATCAGGGGAAACAGGGTTGAACTCAGTCCAGATAACATGCTCAAGACCGCCCGATTCCTCCACATCAGACTCTGCCCAGTCAGAGTCCAGACCGGTCCGGATCTGAGCGATTTTGTCCGCCAGATGATGACTAAACTCCTCGGCTCGTCCCCACAAGGGATCCTCCCTCACCTCCTGGTTAAGGAGGGAGCGAGTTACCCTAAACAGGGCGGCCGGGCAATTATCTGCGGACGCGATAAGGGCAGCAAAGTAGTTAGACTTCGCCATCCTTATCGCCGCAAGATAAGACCTTATAAAGGTTCTTAACTGCAATCGGTCAGATTCGGATCGGCTGGACCTCCAACCGCTCTCTAGACCTCGTCTCCGACGCTTCATCTCCCGGAGCTCCACAGAGAACCATGGGGCCCAACGGGATCTGCGCCGGGTCAGAGGTCGCAAGGGTACAACGCAGTCAAGTGCCCTGGCGGCCGCCGTTTCCCAGGCATCCACCAGAGCATCAACTGGGCTGTGGGTAAGGGTGATGGGTATAGGCCCAAGCGCCCTCTGGAACCGTTCCGGGTCCATTAGGCACCTGGGGCGGAACCACCTGGTCAGTTCTGCCACCCAGCGGTGGGGGGTGGCATAACGGAAAACCAGCCGCAGGAGGTTATGATCTGACCATGATAGGGGGGGTGATAGTTGGTGAACCCCCTCCCAGATCATCCAACCACTGTCCAGATAGGAACACCAGGTCGAGAGTATGATCCCCCACATGAGTCGGGCCCTCAATAACTTGGGTCAGGCCCATGGCCGTCATGGAGGCCATGAACTCCCGAGCTAACTCAGACGACCCTCCCAGTGACGGCAGGTTGAAGTCACCCAGGACTATAAGCCTGGGGAACTCCACCGCCAGCCCTGAGAGAGTGTCGAGCAGCTCGGGCAGGGCTGTTGCCACACAGCCGGGCGCCAGGTATGATTTGCTGTTATGAGAATAAAATAGATTCTTACATAAGGTGCCTTGGACTCCTGGAAGGAAAAAAACAACTATCCAATAATCACTACAACAATAATTATTTGTGTTAAGAGGAACTGAAAAAATAAAGGTTCCTCCACACATGTGTGCTAGTCGTTTCCAACTCTAGGGGCCGGTGCTCATCTCCATTTCAAAGCCTTGTTGGAGCGCTTGTCGGAGGATGTCTCCATGGTCATGCGGCCGGCATGACTAGATGCCAAAGGTGCACGGAATGCTGTTACCTTCCCACCGTAAAGGTAAGGTAAAGGTAAAGGTTCCCCTGCACATGCGTGCTAAGTCGTTTCCAACTCTAGGGGCCGGTGCTCATCTCCCTTTCAAAGCCGAAGAGCCAGCGCTTGTCCAAAGACCTCTCCATGGTCATGTGGCTGTCATGACCAAAGGCGCATGGAACGCTGTTACCTTCCCACAGGAGTGGTCCCTATTTTTCTACTTGCATTTTTATGTGCTTTCGAACTGCTAGGTTGGCAGAAGCTGGGACGAGTAACAGGCTCTCACTCTGTTATGCGACACTCGGGATTCGACCGGCCAAACTGCCGACCATCTGATCAACAAGCTCAGCGTCTTAACCCACTGAGCCACCGCGTCCCACTGAGAAAATACCCTGTGGTTAATAACTCCTAGTGAGATGCATTTAAAATTCTGAATCAAGGTGGTTTTAGAATTCAGGATCTTCTTCCTAGTACTGCATTTGTGGATGACTGCTTTTCAAGTAGGCTCCTGTTCAAATTCTAATCAGGAAACCTCTTTCTCTTGATTCTACAGTGCACTGATTCTTTTTTTTATTATTATTTGGGTAATGGGAGGAGGAATGGGCTCCTCTAGACACAAACACACATTATGGGATGCCATCTGTCACTTTGATCTAGGCTTGTCTCTGAGAACCAAGAACAGTCATCTTCCCCTGCATATATTAAAACACTTGATATGACATACAACCTGCTTTATTTATGATGGTATTTTGAAGGAGTCTTTGATCTACCTCTAAGTCACGACAACCAATGAGTCATACCCTGATCCAGCAACCCACGCTGAGATAAAACAATGCTTTTTCCAGCGAACTGAATGCTAGTTCAAATATTCAGCAAGGGGATCTGGCAAAATCCTTGCTCGTAGTCACATATGATGAGTTTTCTGAATGTAAAAAGCTAGTAAATCTTTATCCCCGCTGAACTCATGCCCATCTTCAAGATGTTCAATATGGTTTTAGAATCCCCTGCCTGCATTCTGAATGGTTTCAGTTTTTCTTTCTGAGTATTTAAAATGGGCCTTAGGCTCCTTGGAAAATAATGTATCTGTATTTTTTCCCCAAAAAAACCCTTGTATTTCCAGCTGATTTTTATTCCACTTTCTAATAATGAATAAAATATGTAGAAAACTAAAAGCTAAGATGATAACTTCCAACTGTTCTAATATTATCCTGATAAGCTCACCAGATAGCATTGCTAATTAGGAAATTTAATTGTAACATCCATCTTTCATTTTATTCCTTGAGTTTTAAGTGACAATCTGAAATAAGCTCATCCATCATATCAAGATAGGTCATCTTTCTCCTTGACTATTGCATGAGGTGCTATTAGAGTGTGTTTCTGTGTGCGCACGCACACACACTAGAGATGAAATTTCATATTTGACCATCTAATAGAACAACAGCTTTTATATTTAACATATGTACACTAGATACAAGTTTCCTCATACTTTTTAATTTCATTAACAGGATTCAGATTCAGGTAGTCATCAGAATCAGTAATTTGGAGAAAGATATTCAAAAAATCAATTTGAAAGTGATTCAAGTGAATCTTCTGTTTTTATAGAATTACTAAGTTGATCTGATGTTCAAATCAACTCAGGAAGAAGAAGAAGAAGAAGAAGAAGAAGAAGAAGAAGAAGAAGAAGAAGAAGAAGAAGAAGAAGAAGAAGAAGAAGAAGAAGAAGAAGAAGAAGAAGAAGAAGAAGAAGAAGAAGAAGAAGAAGAAGGAGAAGAAGAAGAAGGAGGAGAAGGAGAAGGAGAAGGAGAAGGAGAAGGAGAAGGAGAAGGAGAAGAAGGAGAAGGAGAAGGAGAAGGAGAACGAGAAGGAGGAGGAGGAGGAGGAGGAGGAGGAGGAGGAGGAAGAGGAGGAGGCGGTGGAGAAGGAGGAGAATTAATACAAGTACACCTTCCCTTCCCTTCCCTTCCCTTTCCTTCCCTTCCCTTCCCTTCCCTTCCCTTCCCTTCCCTTCCCTTCCCTTCCCTTTTTCCTCTTTGTTTTCATCCTCTTTTTTGTTAATAATCCTATATCACCCAGCCATCTTCCTTGACTAAGGCAGGACTACAATCTGGTTCATCCTAATCCAGGTCTACCTCCTTAACACATTGACAGACACTCTTTCTTGGCAACAGTACCAAAGTGGTATAATTTTATATTTTTGATGACATTATTGAGGTCGGTCTAGCTTACAGCCCTTGGATTCCTTCCTGATCGGATCAGAAGTTAACTAAGTCTGACTTGCAGAGATGGTATCGTTGCAAGGTTTTATTTCGCTTTGTTTTAACCAAGCTCAGTCCATTTGTAATATACTTAATTGTAGTTTGTTCCTACTATCTTTTGACCAATAATGATGATGATAATACCAGTAAGAGTGTGTTGTATAAGGTTAAATCAGTGTAGTGAGATCTAAAAAGAATACTTTCAATGTCTATACTTGGATCTGATGACTCTCTTTATAACTACATTCATCTTCATATATTCACATATAAGCCTTTCTCATACCATTTTGTACTTTCATTTGTGGTGAAGTCAACACAGAATATTTTATGTAAATGCATATTTTAAGAAGAGTCTTTCAAATGTATTTTGTCTCAGGCCATGTTTTTTAATATACTCCGTCAAAATGTTATCCTATCCTAAATACATATTTTTCAATGCTTGGGTGATTTTTTGTACTGTATTATTTGAGCCAGAAAGCACAAGACGTGCAGCATAATTATATTCTGACTGTTACATTATGTGAAAGACAAAAAAAGTATTCCAGTGCCAATTGTTTTAAGTTGGCATTGGAATAGGAAAGCATTCTCAATATATTATTTTATTTAATTTATTGTATATTGTATTTTATTATTTTAATTTTTATGACAGCCCTGTCCTGTAAGCTTTGGTGCACCACCATAATAACATTTTATCCCTATGTTGTTGTTTTCTTTAAAAAACCTGATTTCTGTTCTTTGTGAATGACTAGATTTGTGATGGGAAGTACATCATTGTATTAAGATGTAATCCCTCCTTTGACAAAGAATTAGTCAAAAGCGAACAAAGCAAAGCAAAGTGTTGTTTTCCACAGGCACAAAGTTAGGATTTTTTTAAAAAAAGAATATTTATATATAGAATAATAAAATAAATTTCAAAAGAGTGAAAATCTCAAGATGGCCATTTCACTTTGATTATTACAGGTAGGGGGGTGCCTAATGGGTCTAGCCTGTCACACAGTTGCATGATCATCTGTATCCCTCATGCAAGACTGCACAGCCATGTTTTGACCCCTTTGTAGAAGGCAGTGAGATTGGGGGCTTTCCTCACTTCTGGCGGAAGGACGTGGGGCAACAGAAAAGAAGGCTCTCTTTCTAGACCCCATCAGATGAATTTCCTTGACTGACAGTTTCTGCAGCCTCCCTTCCCTTCCTGTAAGACTTGAGATGGTCTGATGTGATGGGGAGAAGCTGGTTTTGTAGGTAACCTGGCCCTATGGTATGTAGAGCTGTATGGGTGATGATCAACACCTTCAATTGAATGTGGAAGTCAACTGGTACGCAGTGCAGAGCAAGGGTGTTATATGTTCACTTCTTTGAACACCTAGTCCAGTGGTGGTGAACCTATGGCACACATACCAGAGGAGGCAGTTGGATCCCTCTCTGTGGGCACACGCGCCTCGCTCTTTGGCTACGTTTTTGCAGGAAAAAGACATTTCTCATACCCCTTCCTAGCCAAAACAAGCCTCCGGAGCGAGCACACTGTTTTCAGCTTTGAAATATATCAAATCTGACTCCAGAAACAGACTAACAGATGAGCTGAGTGCTGCCTGTGTTGCTTTCAAACTTACAAAGTATAAGCCAAGGTTAGACAAATTATCGGCATGCATACAACAGCAAAAATCACATTCATTGTTCAAAAGCATGCCAAATGCAAACTTTTACCTTTCAGTAAAAAGTTGTTTGTATCATTGTTATTGTGTTTTTCTTTTAAGACAAAAGATGTTAATGCATGAGTTGCTTTTTCTAAACTATAACCTCAGTATTCAGATTAAATTGCTGTGTTGGCACTTTGCGATAAATAAGTGGGGTTTGGGTTGCAGTCTGGGCACTCCGGCTCTAAAAGGTTTGCCATCACTGACCTAGTCTATACCAGCTGAATGTTTTTTTTTCCTTTTGATCTAGCAAATTGTGATATAATTTGGATCCCACATTCTAGGATCCAAAACAAGGATGACACACCATGAAGCATTTTGTGATAAAGAAACACCTAAGGAAATAGGAGAACACAGCTTGTCAAGGAAAAAGAGCAGACTGTTCCGTGCATTTCAGACCTCGGAGACCTTGAAGAATTCCAAAATCTAATAATTTGAAAAATTTAATGCCAGGTCTCAGCCACATAAATGCTGGCTAACCAAGCAAGAGTTTGTTTATTCTGCCTCTCCATGTTTTGCATTTATTTAATGATCGTTAGGGTGATTTATGCATGTAAATAATTATCTCAGTTTTCCCATACCTTATAATTTCACTTTTAATTGCGATATATTTTTATATATTCCATTCAATATCCCCATATTTTCTACTTGCATAAATATTAAACCCTTGTACACTGAACTCATTTCAGTTTGTCTCATTTTTTATTCATGTCGAAAACAATATCCCCTGAATTTGCTGCATAGTTTCAACTCTCCAGTATAACTTAATTTAGTGCCACCTCCAGTTACGGCTGAGTTAACGTAAGTGCAGCATAAGACAAATAAAAAATATTAATGCTGTCACATGGTTGAAAATAAGAATAATGGGAAATAAAAAAGAAAGTTGTGTTTAAATGCATTATTTAAAAACAAGGGGGGATAAAGTGATTGATGGCCCCTCAGTTCTAGAAGGCAGGCAAGCCACCAGAATATCCCCCAGCTCTTCTGCAATTAATTAGCATATAAATATTAGCATTTGCCTATTTAGCAGAGGCACGAATCTTAGATCAGTCCGTAGAATGGTGTATGCATAGAATAGATGACAAAATCATGCATATTATTTCCATTTGATGATAGATTGATGCACTAAAGTGGTGACACATATTTTACTGTTTGATTAAATGCAGTAAATATAGGTCTGACATTGCAACGGGATTTAATATCATAGTGGCACATGCGTTCTGCTAGCCATTGCTTCAACTGATCCTTTCAACCTCACATATTGTGATGTTGTCAGTAAACAAGAAAACTGTTTTTTTCCCCCACATTTTTTGCAAACCTCCCTCCCCCAAACCATGTAGAGCAGGGGTGTCAAACTGCCAGCCTGCGGGCCAGTTTCATCATACCAGAGCCACAACCACCCCCATTGCCGGCAATGCAAAAAGAGTCGTGATACGTTGCAACACGTCATGTGACGTGGCGAGTTTGACACCCATGCTGTAGAGATATAATTTGACATGAAGAGATGTGGATTAAAGTTCCTACCCAGTCCTTAAGCTAGAAGAAATGCAGAAGAGGGGAACCACTCTAGGATTGGACTGTGGGACACCTGAGTTAGGATAGTAGTAATGCTCATTAACAAGCTCTGCTTCCTTCATATGCATTACAAGAGACAAACTCATAGTGAGATGGAGAGAGCTTCAGTTATCTTCACTAATTTTAACACCAAAGAAGTAGTGCAAGATCAGAAGATGTGCAGGGACCTGGCCCACATAGTCGCCAAGAATCAGATATGATTCAGTTTGGTCTGATGTTTCAGTCACCATGATGTAAAAAAGTTGTCGAGACTCCAGAAAGAGTACAGAGAAGAGCAACAAGAATGATTAGGGGACTGGAGGCTAAAACATATAAGGAACGGTTGCTGGAATTGAGTATGTCTAGTCTAATGAAGAGAAGGATGAGGGGGGACATGATAGCAGCATTCCAATATCTCAGGGGGTGCCAGAAAGAAGAGGGAGTCAAGCTATTCTCCAAAGCACCTGAAAGCAGGACAAGAAGCAACGGATGGAAACTAATCAAGGAGAGAAGCAACCTAGAACTAAGGAGAAACTTCCTGACAGTTAGAACAATTTATCAGTGTAATGGTTTGCCTTCAGAAGTTGTGGGTGCTTCATCACTGAAGCCTTTTAAGAAGGGACTGGATAACTACTTGTCTGAAATGATATAGGGACTTCTGTTTGATCAGGGGGTTGGACTAGAAGACCTCTAAGGTACCTACCAGCTCTTTTCTGCATTGTATTCTATTGTATTATCATACTATTACCTGTTGGTTGAGCCTATATTGCCGACCCACCCCATGTTTGGCAAGTAACATGTAAGAGCTTTATTTTTTATTTCTTACCTTTTGAAAACACACACACACACACTGACCTTTTTTGCTGTTTCAGTAGCATCTAATTTTTAACTTGTAATTTTCAGCTCTCTTGGACAATTTTATCTTTTCCTTGGACTTCTTTCTCACGGTTTCATTTTGTTTCTGGAATATAGTGTCAAATTACTGTCTCCTTGTAAGTCCGTAACCTCTTATCAACTAGCTGGTCAGAATGACTAACAGCCGCTGGGCTTAAATAGCACTTTTGTTTTCCTTTTGATTGGATTACATGGCTGGAAACTTCACATCCTCATCAAAGCTTGCTAAAGCTGCCTTTTTAGCCATGGTTACTTAATATTAAGTATTGCTAGACGTAGCAGGACTTTCTTTTGAGTCCATGTGCACAAAATTAGACAGCCGTTCACATTATACGCCTTTCAGAGGTTAGACTGTAATGCTTCTCCAAACATATTTTTAAAAATGCAGTTTTGGGTGCTTATTTACTATTTTATTCCCAAGGTGAATATTCATTCCAGAGCAGAAGTGTAAACTTCACATCACATCTTTAATTATCTCACAAAAGCTGATAGTACTTTAAGCCACCTCAACTCAACAGTTATGTCTTGGAGGGGATTTTTCAGCTCACATTCCTCAAAAGTTATTAAATTCATTTATAAAATCATTAAAAAAAAATCTTCACCTTATTCCCTTAACCATTAATCTTGTTTCAAGGTTGTCGTTTCTTTTTCTGTTGTCTTTTTCTGTTATTCTATCTCTGCTACCCTTCTATTTTTCAAAGCTAGGAAGATAAGAACATTTTGTAATTCTGATCATCTTTGTTCACAGTTAGTTAACTAACTTTTTGAATATTATATGGAAATAAAGACACCAGATCTTAATAATAATAATAATAATAATAATAATAATAATAATAATAATAATAATAATAATAATAATAATAATAATAATAAGAAGAAGAAGAAGAAGAAGAAGAAGAAGAAGTAGAAGAAGAAGAAGAAGAAGAAGAAGAAGAAGAAGAAGAAGAAGAAGAAGAAGAAGAAGAAGAAGAAGAAGAAGAAGAAGAAGAAGAAGAAGAAGAAGAAGAAGACGTTGGAAGGGAGGCAGGAAACCCGATACCATTTCAGACAAATGGCTGTCCAGTCTCTTCTTAAAAACTTCCAGTGTTGGAGCATTCACCACTTCTGGAGGCAGGTTGTTCCACTGGTTAGTTGTTCTAACTGTCAGGAAGTTTCTCCTTAGTTCTAGGTTGCTTCTCTCCTTGACTAGTTTCCATCCGTTGCTTCTTGTCCTGCTTTCAGGTGCTTGGGAGAATAACTTGGCTCCCTCTTCTTTGGGGCAGCCCCTGAGATATTGGAAGACTGCTATCGTGTCACCCCTCACCCTTCTCTTCGTTAAACTACACATACCCAATTCCAGCAACTGTTCCCTATATGTTTTAGCCTCCAGTCCCCCAATCATCTTTGTTGCTCTTCTCTGTACTCTTTCTAGAGTCTCGACATATTTTTTACATCGTGGTGACCAAAACTGGATGCCGTATTCCAGGTGTGGCCTTACCAAGGCATTGTAAAGAGGTATTAGTACTTCACTTGATCTTGATTCTATCCCTCTGTTAATGCAGCCTAGCACTGTGTTGGCTTTTTTGGAAGCTGCAGCACACTGCTGGCTCATATTTAAGTGATTGTCCACTAGGACTCCGAGATCCCTCTCACAGTTACTACTATCGAGCGAGGTACCACCTATACTATACCTGTGCATTTGATTTTTCCTGCCTAGACGTAGAACCTTACTTTTTTCACCATTGAATTTCATTTTGTTAGAGAGTGCCCAGTGTTCGAGTCTGTCCAGATCCTCCTGTATCTTAAGCCTATCTTCTGGAGTATTAGCTATTCCTGACAGCTTGATGTGTTTACCATTACTCACACTTAATAATTGAGGTCATTGGGATTATAAACTTTAATGTGTGAACTTGAATTCACTAGGAACACATTCCCAATCCATCAGCTGTCAGTTTGGGGGCCTATGGATTCACAAGAATTTGGCAAAAGAAAATAGATATACTGCTTTTTTTTTTCTTTTGGTGATGTTCTCTTAGACTCATTAGTGCAAACACAGAGTTGAAACCAGATAGGATTCATTCTGTTTGCATTTTTCATGAGATAAGGAAAACAATTATGAGAAAATGCTATGCTATCGTACACAATTATATTTTGGTAAAGCTTTTTTTTTCTAAAAAAAAATTCAGTTATGCAAAAGACGTCATGCCGTTTCCCTTCACAAATAGATATTTATTTCCAGTCCGATTCCTCATATTTACTTAGTTTGCTTTTTTTACCAAGTGCAGTTCACCTGAGGCGAAACGCGATAGGAAGCCAGGGATATGTATGAAATCTTTTGATAAATGTTCATCTTGTCATAATTATTTTAGATTCTTTAGAGAGAACATGCCGCAGTAATTCTATAGCACATGAAGCAACTATCAGGACAAAACGGGGAGGCATTCCATATATGCTAGTCAGAATAAGGGAGTAGAATTCAAAGTGTTTATGTGAAACTGCTTTATTTTTATTTTTATTTTTTTATTGAAAAGTTTTACAAAAACAAAGTTTTACCCCCAAATCCCCCCCACCCCAAAACCCCCCACTTCCCCCCCACTTCCCAGAGCTAAATACAGGATTGTAGTTATAATAATCATATTCTAAATAAAAATTATGCAAATATACAATTAACCAAGTTCATAATGTGCTTTAACTCCCCTTTAACATAGCTACAATCAAAGTACCAATAACAATATCCCACTAACATCTACTCATAAGCTAAATGGAACTTTTTAATCCCATATTTGTTCTAGATATAATCTATCCATCTCCTGCAAACTGAAACATATCTTTCCTGTGAATGATCCTTCAAATACACAAAAAATCTTAGACATCTGTGCAAGATTCAAAACTTTAGACACCCATTCTTCTATAATAAACAAACTATCCTTTTTATATTCAACATCAAATTAGTTTCTTTAACATCACAATCTACAATAATACCCCATTATCCAATAGATTCAAAATAAGACTAACATCCCAAACCTTTTCTATCAAACTGCTTTATTGAGCTCTTTTTCAGACCTGGGTTATTTTGAAGGGGGTGGGGGGTGGGAAGGAGAGATGGTGGATAATTAGAAGATTTTGCTGGGGAAGGAACGGTGTCCTTGTTTCTTGTTGACAGCGCTGGTTTGTTGATCAACTTTCAGGGCTGTTAACCATATAATTAATCTCCATCAACATCCTTCATGAAAAATGGGAGACCTCACAGGATTGTCATGGTATGTGAAAATGACTTTGGAAAAGCATTGCAGCCAAGAGATGGGTCGAATAAAAGGCAACCTAGCCCACAGCTAAGGCAAAAAAAGAGCCTCAGAAGAAATCTTTCTTGAGCTGTAAGAAGGACAGGGGGAGAGATGTACTGTATTTACAGACTTGAAGGATTCACCTTTTACCCCAGGTGTCTACAGAGATTCTCAGTCATCCAGGTCATGGTTGTCCCAAAGGTGCTTCTTCACGAGGCAACTGGACTTGTGTTTCTTTTGAAGACATTTTGCTTCTCATCCAAGAAGCTTCTTCAGCTCTGACTGGACGTTGGGGAGTGGAAAGATTTGTATTCCTTGCAGACAGCTGGTCATTTGCCTCCTTTTAGAGAGTCATTGAGGCCACTTGGAGATTCTGATGATCTCCCTAGACATTTAGCAATGCACTTTGGGATGAACACCTTTCAAATGGTGACAGAGTATGGAGGGATTTCCAGAAGATATTGCAGACTACATGAACCATTTGCACTTCAGTTTGAGATTCAGACAGCACAGACTCGTCCCCAACAGCCTTGTGCCTGTCTTCAACAGCGAAGAGACACAGGACAGAAAACATACTGCAGCCAGGAGGTCTCCACACACATTTGCACTTCTCAGATGACCCTGAGAACACAGGTAAACCTCCAAAATGGTTTCAACAACTCCCTAAAGGAATGCAAATGACCAATGTCATCCAGGGACATACAGTACAACCTGTTTTCTTGAGCATTCTACCAATATTTCAATTTCTACTTTCCTACCTTCATTGTCCAGAAAAGAATGTAAGTTAGGAGTTGATGTTTCATGATGTGTTGAATGAGGAACACAACAAGAAAAGGTGATGAACATGTGGTGTTCATTAGACAGTCCCATCTTCCATGATTTTTTTTAGATTTACTAATCTGTTAATATCATCCTTAATAGGTGCAGCAGTCCACTATTAATGGCTCCATTTGTATTATAGGAGCACCCTGGTTCCAATGGAATTAATAGAATAGAATAGAATAGAATAGAATAGAATAGAATAGAATAGAATAGAATAGAATAGAATAGAATAGAATAATAGAATAGAATAGAATAGAATGGAATGGAATGGAATGGAATAGAATAGAATAGAATAGAATAGAATAGAATAGAATAGAATAGAATAGAATAGAATAGAATAGAATAGAATAGAATAGAATAGAAGCTGGAAGGGACCTTGGAGGTCTTCTAGTCCAGCCCCCTGCTCTAGCAGGAGAACAAATGTTCTTGTAGTTCAAGTGTAACTGTTCTTGCCTAATTTTAATTGATAACACAATCAGTTTTCTCTTGTGTGTGTGTGTGTGTGTGTTTGTGTCTCTGTGTCTATAATGGCATCTGTTCAGGGTTCAGCCTGCATTGCTTACAGTGAATCCAATAAAGGCTTAATGGTCTTTTTATCTCCAAACCTTAATCTAGATAATTAAGAAATAATTCACTGGTATTCCTTCAATCATGGTGAACAGAAAGGAATAACATCTACTAATTTAAAAGCAAACTGGAATCTCAATAAAAGAAGAGTAGTTTTGCAGAAAAACACCATATATATCTCCCCTAGATGACAATAAGCTTCCCAGAGACATCTTACACATACAAAGCATAAGATAGAATGGACAGAGCCATTCAATAGAGCAGGGGTGTCAGACTTGCAACGTCGTGTGATGTGTCGTGACGTATCATGACTTTTTCTCCATTGCCGGCAATGGGGTGGGCGCAGTTTTGGCATGACACATCCGGCCCATGACACCCATGCAATAGAATTTCTATCAGGTGTAAATGTCAGTGGCTTGCTAATTAGGGGTCCAGAGTAATCTTCCTTGGTTTTTGGACTTCATTATGCTCCTTCATACCTTGCACAACATTTTACTTATATTCCTAGAGCAAATGGTAGGATTTCAACACCATTTTTTTTTGCTAAGGCATTTGGTTGCTATGCAATTTTATGTCTACCTGTAGCCTAATATTTAGTTCTCAAGTTGCTAATTCAATTTTCTTCCTTCCTGTTTGCAGTCTTGCAAATGACTGTGCAGTTTCAATTAGTGCTAGAGAAATAATTGAATAATGTCTTGGATGCAATCTTGTGCTCCCTTTCTTGCGAATAAACCACAATGATGACAATAAAACCTATTTTTATAGAGTTTACCTATCACTTCAAAGGGATGAGTCATATACCTTTGTCACTGAGATCTTTCTGAACAATGCATGGGTCAAAAAATGTTATGTTTACACAGAAGAAAGTAAGGTTCACATAATTCAACTAGATTAAAAAAAATCATAAATTTTGATAAAGTTGAGGGTACCGTGAAGATAATTCAATCCAAGCTGCCACCATATAAGCTTACAGCAACTTGGAAATTTCATCTAGAGACCATAGGCTTTCATATACAGTTGTAGATCAGGTGACATCAATGGTAAAAGCCTTTCAGTTGAAATGTTGGTTGTTGTTGTTTATTCAAATTCATTCAATTTTCAAATTCTTTAAACAAATAAATAAATATAAGAAAGGAAACTTGAGGTAGCACATGTTGGAGAAATAAAACCAATATAATCTTTCGTTGCTGGTTTAGGAGAAAAGAACCAACATAAAATGCAATTAAGCAAATCACAGTTTTCTTATCAAAAGAAATATTTTGAAAGACCAAAAAGTCCATTGTTTTGTTGAATATTGAAAGCTTCATAATGGCAAGGAACAGTCATTAAAGTAATGCCAGCTGGAAGCACTGTATTTTTAACTTCACAGTAATTTGACATTGGTTTACTAGGGCAATAAGGGTGTCGTTATTTAATGGAAAACAATGTCACTTTCAAATGGCAAAGCTCAATCTTCTGAAGTTTTTATTGCACAATTTAAAAGATTGATTGGATTTGATTAGATTTTTGTCCCGAGGACATAGTAACTTCTGTGTGTCCCCTGAGCTAACCATTAGGTCTTTTTAAAGAGGTGGTCAAGCTTGAAATCCTGATAGCTGGTGTACATTTACTAGATGTGTTTATGGTTTGTTTAATGCAGATGAACAAAGGCAAAGATGAAACAGATTAATCTATAGATGACAAAGACTCTTGTTGAAAGGCGTACTTTACAATGCACGTTAGCACAAACAAATCATTCCTTCTTGGAGCATTAAAGTGGCCACATCTTTGGAAAATTCCCCTGATTGTTCAAAGGATGTCTCCAACTCGTTAACATAGGTATGAAAGCATGGTCAATGGCAATCCCAAAGAAGAATTTGATGATGCAATGTTTTGCTTTGGTTAACATATCCTGTTAATAGCCTTTTCAAATGCCTTGGTTGACCCTAACAAATGCTGACACATTGCAACACCAATGAAGTAATAAGTTTTGGTCACCACAATGTAAGAAAAAGATTCTGAGACTCAAGAAAGAATAAAGAAAAGAGCAACAAAGATGATTAGGGGACTGGAGGCTAAAACATATAAAGAACGGTTGCTGGAATTGGGTATGTCTAGTTAAATGAAGAAAAGGACGAGGAGTGACAGGATAGCAGCGTTCCAGTATCTCAGGGGCTGCCCCAAAGAAGAGGCAGTCAAGCTATTCCCCAAAGCCCCTGAAGGCAGGACAAGAAGCAACGGATGGGAACTAGTCAAGGAGAGAAGCAACCTAGAACTAAGGAGAAATTTCCTGACAGGTAGAACAATTAACCAGAAGCTGTGAATGCTCCAACACTGGAAGTTTTTAAGAAGAGATTGGGCAGCCATTTGTCTGAAATGGTAGGATTTCCTGCCTGAGCAAGGGGTTAGACTAGAAGACCTCCAAGGTCCCTTCCAACTCTGTTATACTATCCTATCCTATCCTATCCTATCCTATCCTATCCTATCCTATCCTATCCTATCCTATCCTGTCCTGTCCTGTCCTGTCCTGTTCTGTTCTATTTTAGATCACTTTTGTCTTTTAAAATTTCTAATATTTTATATAGCCAAATATAGAACAGCCAACTCAACAGGAGGTATGATAGATAAGGAAAAATAGTGGCCTCAATGGTTATTGTTATGCTAGGTGCCACACCAAAAAGTCTTGGCTACTGCTTAGAGAATCGGCTCATTGACAAAATGTCCATTTGTCAATAAAAAAGCCATACTGCTTGGAGCCGCCCATATACTACACAGTACGTACATTATGAAATCCTAGCTTCTTGGGAAGCGGCTGATCGTACGAAGACCAACATCAGATAGAGAACTGGTGGTGTGGCTTCACATTGTTCTGAACAGAGAATAAATCAGAAATAACAGAGGGAGGGAGGGAGGGAGGAAAGAAGGAAAATTGACAGGAAAGGAGGAAGGAAGGAAGGAAGGAAGGAAGGAAGGAAGGAAGGAAGGAAGGAAGGAAGGAAGGAAGGAAGGAAGGAAGGAAGGAAATCCTGTTTAAATGTCTTCCCCAAAGCTGACTGAAACAGGAAACTTTTGTCAGCTTTGCAAAAAGCCAATAGGGAAGTGCAGATTTCTGTTTGGAAAGTATAGCAAAAGTGGTCAAATATTTGGTTTAATGACTTAAATGAGGCCAAATGACTTTTTTTCCAGGTATATTCTTTGTTCCCCTGATCAATATGATCAATATTTAACTTTCCCTTCATCCATCAGTAGGTTCATCCATCACATCTTTTGACTGAGATCCAAAATGTTTAAATTAGAAGGCAAAGTGGAAAAGAATAAAAAAAGAATTAATATTCGGGTTTATGTGCAAATTGTGTGTGAGTGAGACACAGAGGAAAATATTGTCCATGGTGTATGCAGGAATACATGTATTAATTTGGTTTAATAAGTTACAGTTCAAGTAAAGGACTCCCTTTGACTAATTATACTTACTCTCAGGAACAATTTGCAACTTTTTTGTAGCCTGTGTGTAAAAATGTTAAATATGCCACAGTTTTTATCTTGTCATTAATTTGTCTTGTCATTGATAAGTAATAAATACATCTCTATCGTATAAGAATTGCAATTATATGTCTGCCATGTAGTTTTATTAGACAGATGAAGACACCAAGATTGGAGAGGTTAATGATGTTCATTTCTGCACGTTATGTTATTCAATTTTAAATGCAAAACTGAAAGAGATAACAAGATGCATTTTAATTTACAGATGGTAGAGTGATAACTGGTGTATATTGACCTATAAAATTAATGCTACCAATCATAATTGCATTTAAAAAAAAAGCACTGTTAGCTTACTCATACTTCTCCTACCTACTTGTAATGCAGGAAAGAAACAAACATGTAAAAAAAACTGAATCTAAAGCCATCGAACACTAAAAAAAAATATGGCTGGGATGCATAGAAAAATTGTGTATGTAAATGTCAAAGCACAGTTCAATGAATGCTTTCCTGCTATTGAAGCTCAACCCCCAAAAGAATAATAAGTCTCTGGAGGAACATTAGACAGTTATGAGACCTGTCTAAGAATAGATGCTGTGCATCAAAGTATTTTTGCATATGTCGCAGCTTCATCACGTTAATCTTTGAATCTCGTGTGCAGAATTATACAAAATCTGATCCAGTTTAAAGATGGGATGGGTGAGGGCAAATGCTGACAAATAATAAGTTTGATGATGTCATCATGCAAAGGCTTCCATTTGAGTCCTTGTGTGATATCACCTCACTTATGTCGATATTGTGACATCATCCCATTTTAGTAGGAATTCCAGTGAAGACATCCATAAAATATAGAAGAGTTTTGCTGTTTATTTCCAGTCAAATGTTGTCATCTCAATGTTTTGTAACCCAGGTTAAATAAACAAGCAATATATGTCGCTGGGACCATACACTGTGCTAAACCAGACAATCTACAACAGATTAATAGGTTTGTCACAGTAAGGCTTAAACCATGTTTTGCAAGAAACAACTGGCTGCATGCAGCATGCTAACCCAAAGCCAAAGCCACCACTGCCAAGATATCCTGGCTTAATGGGAAAAGCAAGCTAACTAGTGCTTTCCAGGTCAATGCCGTGTCTACTGGAGGAACTACTGAATGGGCAGAGAACCATAGAAATAACCTTGATGAAGAAATCAGCCAAACATGAACTAAGCCAGGATGAGGAAAAACTTAGAAAGAAATGGAAAGTGATGCCATCTTGAGTATCTTTAGCATAAGATGAAAGAAAACAAAATGTCAGGTGTTCAGAATGCTACTATTGTAGCCTTTATCAATAAAACAGATTTCCATTTCTTAACAGAATATCAGATTTGGAAAGGACTTTGGAGGTCTTCTAGCCAAGCAAGAGACCCTATACCAGGGGTCTTCAAACTTGGCCCTTTTATGACTTGTGGACTACAACTCCCAGAATTCCTCAGCCAGGCACGCTGGCTGAGGAATTCTGGGAGTTGAAGTCCACAAGTCATAAAAGGGCCAAGTTTGAAGACTCCTGCCCTATACCATTCCAATCTCTTCTTAAAAGTCTCCAGTGATGGAGCACACACAACTTTGGAAGGCAAGGTATTCTCACTGTTAGGAATTTTTTTCCTAGGGGGCTTCTCTCCTTGGTTAATTTACATCCATTGCTTCTTGTCCTGCCTTCAGGTGCTTTGGAGAATAGCTTGACTCCCTCTTCTTTGGGGCAGCCCCTCAGATATTGGAACATTGCTATCATGTCACCCCAGTCCTTCTTTTCATTAAACCAGACATACCCAATTCCTGTAACTGTTCTTAATATGTTTTAGCTTTTAGTCACCTGATGTGCTTTGTTGCTCTTCTCTGCACTCTGACCATAACTGGATATTCTAAGTGTGATCTACACTTCTTCTTATTGAATATTTTCCTTAACCTGACCAACTTTAATGAGGTATTATCATTATTATTTTTTGCTATGAGCCTGAAACATTGTTCAACGTGAAGAGAAGAAATGTCTTGCTTTTTTTTTCTGTCTCCAACCTTTCCATCAGAACAGTGCAGGAGAAATCACCCAAAGCAAAATGAAAGAAAGCATGGAGAGGATTTAGCTTAATTTTTGCTCCATATAATATTATTTAGGCTATTTGAGAAGGAGGTAACAATGTGTGGGACTTTTCTATTTTTGTGTGATCCAAGATGACTAGGAAAATGCATGTACCCCACTTCTGGATGGCTATTTGTTGGTATCTAGCAAAACAACACCTGAAATAAATCTCATATTGTCAATCAATATAAGGGTAGGCTTTAGCCATTCTTTTCCAAAATTATCTGAAGGTACTATGGCTGACTCTTCCCTATCACAGTGTGACTGAGATTGCAAGTCCTAGAGGGGTACTCAAGACTAATAGATTGATGTCATCAGCATTTGGGTGTCAGAATGCAAGCCTTGTTCTTTTTCTATGTGCATGACAATGTTGTATGTGTATATCAAAGGGCCGGAGCTTGAAGCATAGAATCACAGTATCACAAAATCTTGTGGTTGATCTGTTCAGTGTATATTATTAATATAAGAATTATATCTTCTCTTCTCTTCTCTTCTCTTCTCTTCTCTTCTCTTCTCTTCTCTTCTCTTCTCTTCTCTTCTCTCCTCTCCTCTCCTCTCCTCTCCTCTCCTCTCCACTTCACTTCACTTCACTTCACTTCACTTCACTTCTATTCTATTCTATTCTATTCTATTCTATTCTATTCTATTCTATTCTATTCTATTCTATTCTATTCTATTCTATTCTATTCTATTCTATTCTATTCTATTCTATTCTATTCTATTCTATTCTATTCTATTCTATTCTCTTTTCCCTTCCCTTCCCTTCCCTCCTCTCCTCTCCTCTTCCTCCTCTCCTCTCTCCTTCTCTTCCCTCCCACATCCCCTCCTCTCCTTTCCCCTCCCCTCCCCTCCCCTCCCTTACCCCTTCTCTCCTTCATTCCTAACAATCTCTCATATCTCACATGTTCAAAATCATACCAAACTGTTCCCATCAGAATTCTTTAAATCTTTTTAACAACATGAAGAACACCCATATTTGAGTGTTTGTTTACTTTAAGTGGACTATTGCTTGATTTTGGATAATTAAAATTTTTATGTACTGCTAAAATGCAGGACACTTGCAAATGTTCTGGGAGCCATTATTAGCCTTTCACCTAAAGTGAAACAGTGCTGGTTATGAAATCAACTAATTAATTAACAATATCCCTTCTCATCAGAAATGGGCTTACATAAATTAAGCATGAAGTTTCGAAAAAAAAAAAAACAAAAAACTGGTTAATGAATATTAATTATATACTTTTTAGACCTTAGTTGAAAACACTTCCTTGCATGCTTTGTTAGTTCCAACTCTTACTTCATTAACTTTGGTAGTTTCCTTTCCACTGAATAAAATTATCTTTATTCATATAATCTGTTCCATTAGTTCTTTTGTAAACCCCAACTCTGATCTTACTTTAATCTATGAAAATGAGTTTCAGAATACAGAACAGTTCATCAGTTACAGCCCAATGTCATCTTTTATTCTTCTTTTTCTGATTTTTTTTCCGTCTCCCAAAGTCTTTCACAAGTGCCTTTGTTGTATCAAGTCAAGGGCAGCTTTGTTGTGTCAAGTCAAGGCTCAAGATAACCTTAAACATTGTTTCTAGTAGAAGCTGTAGTTACCTCTGTGGTGCTCACTCAAAAAGATGAAGCCATACCGATTTCTAGCAGTTCTCATTCTTGACACGCTCTGAAATCTTCAACACTATTCTCTACCAAGTAATACAGTATCCTTTTAAACACCTATCAGAGTGAATGGCTACCCAAACATTTGTGTGGCAACAAATTCCACCAATTAATTGCACAGTGACTGAAGAAGTTAGCTTCTCATTGTCTATTTTAAATCTCTTTCTAAGAGAGAAAGATTTTTTTCCCTCTCGATATAATTATTTAATTGATAGTTCTCTTCTTTATTTTTGCTTTTCCAAGCAATGTGTTCCAAATCTTCTAACTCTTTGACACTATATTTCAGATTAGCATTAACCCTGGGCATTATGGGTGCATGTGTGTAAAGGTGACACATATGATAAAATTGATGATGATGATGATGATGATATCCAATCTCTTTTTAAAAACCTTCAGGGTTGTTCAGGGTTGGAGCACCCACAACTTCTAGAGACAAGTAGTTCCACTGAATAACTGTCAGGAAATTTCTCCTTAGTTCTAGGTTGCTCCTCTCCTTGATTACTTTCCATCCATTGCTTCTTGTCCTGCCTTTAGGAGCTTTGGAGAATAGCTTGACTCTCTCTTCTTTGTGGCAACCCCTGAGATATTGGAACACTGCTATCATGCCACCTCTAGTCTTTTTTCCCCTCTAGATTAGCCATACCGAATTCCTGCAACCGTTCTTCATACGTTTTAGTCTGCAGGTCCCCAACCTTTAAAGATTGGCAGCCCGGAGGGAAAGGAAGGGGAAGGCATGGGGCCACATACAGATGTGCAATGCAAACAGGGGCAGCGTGAGTGCATGCATGATACTGGGAGTGGGCGTAGCACCTGCACAAAGTTGGGAGGGGCGTGAGCACTCACACAATGCTTGGGGAGGGCCTAGCACCTGTGGGACACTCAGGGCAGGGCTAGCACCCACACAACACTCAGGGAAGCACTAGCATGAGTGGGGGGAGTGATCACACTCACATGTGTGCACTGGCCAGCCATTTACATGGCCTGCTGGCCAAGATGCCATGGCCCAGTAATGGGCCACGGCCCACAGGTTGGGGACCCCTGTTTTAGTCTCTAGGCATTTAATCGTCTTAGTTGCTGTTCTCCACACTCTTGCAAAGTCTCAACATCTTTTTTTATAATGGGGTGATCAAAACTGTATCCAGTAGTCTAGGTGTGATCTTACTAAGGATTTATAAAGTGGTGCTAACATTTCATGTGATCTTGACTCTATTGTTGAAACCTTAAAATGTGATAAAATTTATTCCATGAAATTTTACGAGTCTGCAAGATTGAAACATTCTCAGAAGAAGAGACAAGACAAGAATTTGGAGGCTGGGTAGATCAAAACTAGATGTGATTTGTCGATCTTGTTTGACTTGGTCTCTTTTATTAATTGATGAATTGGTTCCTGGAAGGCAGCTAATGTCTGATGTAAATTTAAGGGAACGGGTCTTTCCAAGCTGGCATTATAGTTGCCAGGAACTTTTGGGAAAACACAACCCCATAAAGATTCTAATCTGCAGCAATTTAAATGTTGAAATGTTGCAGCTAGCACTTTGAACAAAGTATGTTGCTAACAAGGAGTTCTGGGAATTAAAGACTGGTCATTAATAGCTATTCATTAGACTAATTCCTTCTTCTCAGTCCCTGGAGATCTTGGGTTGAAATGTTGTCTGAACCTTATTTGCTAACCAAATGGGAAACATAACACATATCTTTCCCCAAGATACCATTAATTTGACCCTGGAGCAGTGTACTCACAACTACCTTTTCCCCATCATTTAATAGCATACACGGAAAATAACCATTTTCCAATCATTTTCCGAATGCCAAACACCAGATGTTTAAGAAATCGAGCTCCATCTGTTGCAATAGTAGGCTCAGAACTGAACACTGAACATCCAAATATTGCTTGAACTTCAGATCTGAAAATCTTACTTCAGTCTTACGTTCTTCAGTTTTAAAATGTCGAAGTTGCTGTCACACAGCAGTTAAAGGGATCCAACTAAAGGTTTGGTAGGAATAATGGGGACATGAAAACTTTGTTGTCATTCTGAAGTGAAAGAGTGAAATGAAAGAGTAAAGAGAAGAGCAAGAAATATGATTAGAGGGCTGGAGGCTAAAACATAAGAAGATTACAGGAATTGGGTATGTCTAGTCTAATGAAGAGAAGGACGAGGGGAGACATTTATTTATTTATTATTTATTTCTTAATTTAATTTATATACCGCCCTTCTCCCGGAGGACTCAGGGCGGTGAACAGGGCAATACATAAAAACTAGATACAAAAATTAAAATTATTAAACGTGATTAAACAATGCCCATAAATTAATACAAATTAAAATTGAAGTTCATTTATAAAAATCCCACCCCGTCCCATCAGGCCAGGCCAGCTTGTTTAAAGAGATGGGTTTTAAGATCGCGCCGGAAGGAGCGGAGATCGGGCGCCATCCGGAGCTCGACCGGAAGATGGTTCCATAAATCTGGTGCACCCACAGAGAACGCCCTCCCCCTGGGGGCCACCAGTCGGCATTCTTTGACCGGTGGCACCCTGAGGAGGCCCTCTCTGTGGGAGCGTACTGGGCGGAGGGAAGTTGACACCAGCTGCAGGTGCTCCCCAAGGTATTCCGGACCCATGCCATGAAGGGCTTTGTAGGTCATTACCAACACCTTGAACCTCACCCGGAAGACAACTGGTAGCCAATGCAGCTCGCGGAGCAAAGGTGTGACATGGGAGTATCGGGAAACTCCCAATACAACTCTCGCGGCTGCATTCTGTACCAGTTGGAGCCTCCGAGTGGTCTTCAAGGGTAGCCCCATGTAGAGAGCATTGCAGTAATCAAGACGAGAGGTCACGAGCGCATGAGTGACCGTACGTAAGGCATCCTGGTCTAGATAGGGCCGCAACTGGCGCACCAGGTGAACCTGGGCGAAGGCCCCCCTAGTCACAGCTACAATATGGTCTTCTAAGGAGAGCTGTGAATCTAGGAGGACTCCCAAGTTGCGAGCCCTATCTACAGGAGGTAATGACTCACCCCCCATAGTGAGGGGTGGGATATCCTGAATATCCCGAGATGCCGGTACGCACAGCCACTCAGTCTTGTCAGGGTTGAGTTGAAGCCTGTTCCTCCCCATCCAGACCCGGACCGCCTCCAGGCACCGGGACATCACGTCGAGGGCATCACTGGGGTGGTTTGGGGTCGAAATGAAAAGTTGGGTATCATCAGCATACTGATGATACCCAACTCCAAAACCACGAATGATCTCACCCAGCGGTTTCATGTAGATGTTGAACAGGAAAGGCGAGAGGACCGACCCCTGAGGGACTCCACAAACGAGAGGCCTCGCGGTCGACCTCTGCCCCCCTGCCAACACCGACTGCGAGCGTTCCAGGAGATAGGAGGAGAACCACTGGAGAACCGTGCCTCCCACTCCCAATCCCCTGAGACGGATGGTATCGAAAGCCGCTGAGAGGTCTAATAGGACTAGGACAGAGGAATATCCCTTGTCCCGAGCCCTCCAGAGATCATTCACCAGCGCGACCAATGCCGTCTCCATGCTGTACCCGGGCCTGAAGCCCGATTGGTACGGGTCTAGATAATCCGCTTCATCCAGGACCAGAGGGAGCTGATGCGCCACCACACTCTCAACAACCTTCGCAAGAAAGCGAAGGTTGGAGACCGGACGAAAGTTATTCAACACAGCCGGGTCCAAGGCAGGCTTCTTGAGGAGAGGTCTTACCACCGCCTCTTTCAAGGCGGCGGGAAAACTACCCTCACTCAAAGAGGCAGATATAACCGCCTGGAACCAGCCTCGTGTCCCCTCCCGGGCTGCATAAACCAGCCAGGAAGGGCACGGGTCCAATAAACATGTGGTGGAGCTCAGCCTCCCCATGATCCTGTCCACTTCCTCTGGAGTTACAGGATCGAACTCCTCCCAGGTAACATTGACAAGACCGCTCGTGTCCTGATCGTCCGATACTGCCCAGTCGGAGTCCAAACCGGTCCGAATCCGAACGATTTTGTCCGACAGATGTTGACTAAATTCCTCGGCACGCCCCTGCAAGGGTTACTCACTCACCTCCTGATTAAGGAGGGAGTGGGTCACCCTAAACAGGGCGGCCGGGCGATTATCTGCGGACGCGATGAGGGCAGCGAAGTAGTTAGACCTCGCCACCCTCATCGCTGCGAGATAAGACCTAATATGGGTTCTTAGTCGCAATCGGTCAGATTCAGATCGGCTGGACCTCCAAACGCTCTCTAGGCCCCGTCTCCGATGCTTCATCTCCCGGAGCTCTGCGGAGAACCATGGAGCCCATTGGGATCTGCGCCGGGTCAGGGGCCGCAAGGGTACAACTCGGTCAAGTGCCTCCGTGGCCATCCTTTCCCAGGCTTCCACTAAGGCATCTGCCGAGCTGTGAGCTGAGGAGGCAGGTGGGGACCCCAGTACTGCCTGGAACCTCTCAGGGTCCATTAAGCGCCTGGGGCGGAACCATCTGGTTGGCTCAACAACCCCACGGTGGGGAGTGGCAAAACGGAAGACCAGCCACAGGAGATGATGATCGGTCCATGACAGGGGCATAACAATTGGGGAGCCCCCACCAAGATCATCTAACCACCGACCAGATAAGAAAACCAAGTCAAGGGTGTGGCCTCCCTCATGAGTCGGTCCGTGAATTACCTGCGTCAGGTCCATGGCCATCATGGAAGCCATGAACTCCCGAGCTAACTCAGATGCTCCTCCCAGGGATGGTAGATTGAAGTCTCCCAAAACCATAAGTTTGGGAAACTCAATCACCAGCCCTGAGAGGATATCAAGAAGCTCAGGCAGGGCTGCTGCTGCACGACTAGGCGAAAGGTACACCAGCAGCAAGCCCAACTGCGCCCTAGGACCAAACCTCAATAAGAGAGATTCACACCCGACTATCTGAGGAACGGTGGCCTCCTGCGGGCATAAGGTCTCCCTCATAACCACAGCCACTCCCCCACCCCTACCCTGAGTCCGAGGCCGGTGTAGCACCCGGAAGCCTGGTGGGCAAAGATCAACCAGGGGGATACCACCCTCTGGGCCCAACCAGGTTTCTGTGATGCAGGCCAGGTCCGCATGCTCACCCTCGACCAGATCCCGGACGAGAGGAGCCTTGTTAGCAACGGACCTGGCATTCAGGTACACCAGCCGGAGCTCAGGTGGCTGCACATCCCCGCTCCCAGAACCTTGGGTCGAAGACAGAGGGTGGGAGCGCCTCACCGCTTGTAAATAGCGGAGAAGCCCTCCCGGAGGTCGATACGGCCCTCTGATCTTACACCTGCTGCCATTCCCTATCGTCGTGGGAATTGGCAATCCCACGACCCGCTCCAGAGCTCCGGAGATGACCGACCCTGGCTCCCCCTCAACGCGATCTATCCTGGGCCTGGCCTGAACAACAGTTGGCGGATTACCCCCCGTCTCCAACCAACCACAGCCCTCCCCCCTCCCTAACCCTACAAAAAATTTAGCTAAAAAAGTAATCAGGGGCCTCTTGTTAAATTTATATCTTAGGCCCCTGTTTCTGCCCGGCCATCTCTCAGGGTCCCAACAGTCAGACCCGTCATCAAGAGGTAATTTAAAAAATAAGGCAGGTTGCTCCCAGGATGGGGGGGCACCCCTGAGAGCGAGTAAAACCGTGCTGGAGTATCTCAAAACCATAGTAAAATTGGATAATAGGAGCAACTCAGACCCAGATCGAATAAATAAAATGGGAGGATCTTAAAAATGGAAGGAGAGCATCCAGACTGCAAACCCAGCTCTTCTGCCACTAGGGCTGGGTAACCCCGGGACAATCCCCGTTCTCTCACAACGGTCAGAACCGGGGAGCAGCCTGAGATATACAGCCGGGGAGAGAGATACCGCCTAGAGCTCTCACCTCTGAGACGGTAACAGATGGAAACTCTTAACTCTTAACCCCTCTCTCACAGTGGTTATACACCCGGCACCTTCCAAAGCCCAAGGGGAAAGGAAAAAAGGGAGGACAATAGGGCAAACCAGTCAGCGAGGTGGATTAGGGGTAAAAAACCCATAAAGTCACGGAGTGGTAAGAGAAGCTCCGGTTTCAGGTTCCTTTTCACGTCATGGAAGGGACCAGGTGACAATCGACCGATAGGGAGGGAGCCAGGGCCCCATAGTACTTCAGTGGGGGCTCAAGGATATGGTCCAGTCAGCTATAATAGTCCATGCCTCTAAATGTCCAGGCATAGAAGTCCATACTCCACCACCCAGCCATGGTCACCGTACCAAAACGGTCGCGGCACTCCAACTCCTCACCGCCAACCGTCCCAGACGCCAACCAGGACCATCTCCACCACTCCAACTTAAAACACTGACGCTGCTCCAAGCCGTAGTTCATAATAATAGTCGTAAATCAACCAACATCCGGCTCCTCAAGCAACTGGAAAGTTCTCCCCAAAGTCGCCAAGCTCCGTCGAGTTATTCCGGGCTCCGCAAGACTCCACCATGCTCCCGTAACAGCATAGCCGCAGCCACAGTCAGCAGGTTGGCGGGGCGCGGGGTGCGGGTCTCCCAAGATCTTCCAAGACCTCCACCAAACTTCTCTAGGCTTCACTGGGTTCCCGCAGCTCCGACAACCAGCCGGTCGGTGCTGTACAAAACAAGGCTCTACCGAGTTCTTCCGCGTTCTTCCAGAGCCTCCGGAGGCCTCCATTTGGCTTCGTTGAGCTCCGGCGGCCCGACAATCAGCTGAGCTCCCGCGGCCCAACAATCAGCTGGTCGGTGCCACAGAGCACAGCACGGGGCTCAGCTAGTTCTTCCGGGCCTGCACGGCTCTCCCGAACTCCTCCGAAACTCCAGACTTAGAGAGCCGACGGCAAACAGCACAGCCGCTCCCTCTGGCTTCGTTGAGCTCCCGCGGCCCCGACAAACAGCTGGTCGGTGCCGCAGAGCACAGTCAGCTGGTCGGCGCCGCAAAGCACAGCACGGGGCTCATCCAGTTCTTCCGGGCCTGCACGGCTCTCCCGAACTCCTCCGAACAGCCAGGGCCCTCCGAAAATCCGGGATTACAGAGCCAGACAAGCAGCACAGCAGCTCCAGGAGTGACTACCAGAAGCTTTCCTCGACCCTAATCCAGACCCCCGACACAGAGAGAATGACATTCCTGTGGGGCTCCCAGGGTCGCTAAAATTGCCAGAGCTCCTCGCGGAGCTCAGCCAAGCACGTCCGCCATCTTGGGCATGCGCAATGAAAAAACATGATAGCAATGTTCCAATATCTGAGGAGTTACTACAAAGATGAGGGGGTTAAACTATTTTCCAAAGCATGAAAAAGTAAGACAAGAAACAATGGATGAAAACTAACCAAGGAGAGAACCAGCCTAGAATTAAGGGCAAATTTCGTAATGGTGAGAGCAATCAACCAGTGGAACGGCTTGCCTTCAGAAGTTGTGGCTGCTCCATCACTGGGGGCTTCCAAGAAGAGACTGAACAATCATGTATCTGAAATAGTACAGGGTTTCCAACTTGAGCAGGGGGTTGGACTAGAAGACCTCCAAGGTCCCTTCCAACTCTATTATTCTACGTTCTAAGTTTTGCTAAAGTTTTTGCTTGCCAAAGTGATGGCTTACATAGAGTTCTTTTGATTCATCTGACACTTTTGCAATGGCTTCACTGCAAAGAAACAAACACCATCCAAGAGATACTCACATCCTGAATGAAAATATTTCTGGTGAACTTTGGAGGAAATAATAATAATAATAATAATAATAATAATAATAATAATAATAATAATAATAATAATAATAATAATAATAATAATAATAATAATAGAAGAAGAAGAAGAAGAAGAAGAAGAAGAAGAAGAAGAAGAAGAAGAAGAAGAAGAAGAAGAAGAAGAAGAAGAAGAAGAAGAAGAAGAAGAAGAAGAAGAAGTTGGAAGGGACCTTGGAGGTCATCTAGTCCAACCCCCTGCTCAGGCAGGAAACCCTATTCCATTTCAGACAAATGGCTGTCCAGTCTCTTCTTAAAAACTTCCAGTGTTGGAGCATTCACAGCTTCTGGAGGCAGGTTGTTCCACTGGTTAATTGTTCTAACTGTCAGGAAGTTTCTCCTTAGTTCTAGGTTGCTTCTCTCCTTGACTAGTTTCCATCTGTTGCTTCTTGTCCTGCCTTCAGGTGCTTTGGAGAATAGCTTGAGTCCCTCTTCTTTGGGGCAGCCCGAGATATCGGAAGACTGCTATCATGTCACCCTTAGTCCTTCTCTTCATTAAACTAGACATACCCAATTTCAGCAGCCGTTCCTTATATGTTTTAGCCTTCAGTCCCCTAATCATCTTTGTTGCTCTTGATTTTAGAGATCTTCTATCTATAATGAATGTGCCTCTGCAAATCACACCTGTCTGACATTGGTCTTCCCATTGAGAAAGTGAAACATTGTGAAGAAAACATTGCAGTCTAATTTTGATCAGAGAATTTCTCCATCGCATCCAGCAGTAGATTAGATCAGGGGTCTCAATCCCTGGTACATGGCCCGGTAATGGTCCGCAGCCCATTGGGAACTGGGCAACATAAGCAGCAGGCAAGTGTGTGAGCACG
Source organism: Vipera ursinii (assembly GCF_947247035.1). Taxonomy (NCBI): domain Eukaryota; kingdom Metazoa; phylum Chordata; class Lepidosauria; order Squamata; family Viperidae; genus Vipera; species Vipera ursinii. The sequence goes on from NC_139514.1 coordinate 112,706,084, forward strand.
CAAAGGTCCATTTGCTCAAGTGGCAGGTGCACATGTAAAGTCATCACCTTCCCCCCATCACCAGCACCATCGCCGCTGATCCACAGAGCCAGAAAGATTAGGGGCCGCTGGATTAGATAAGGCAAGTGACTGTTGATCAGACTGATCGCCTATCCCAGGGGTCTTCAAACTTGGCCCTTTTATGACTTGTGGACTTTAACTCCCAGAATTCCTCAGCCAGCGTGCTATTGTCCTCTCAAACTTGGGCTTTTGGCCTGCAAAGTTCTACATTTAATCAACATTCGTAGCCTCATTTGTTCCACCCAAATGCTCACCAGGAATTAGAAGAATTATGCCATTAAAAATTACTACGAAGCTACCTATACCCCACTTTAAATCTGCAGTTGAGTTTTTTTTTTCTTCCTGTTTGGATTCTTTTCTTTTAACTCGCAAATGAAGAGATTTAAATGACTATTGTTAGCTGCCTTAACGTCTTTTGGAGGAAATGCAAGATTTAAAAAAAAATGTTTTCAATAAACTAAGCAAAATTATCCAGAATGAAACCCATAGAGAAAACTATTATTCTTATGAATTGGGGCGATAACATTCTTAACCAAATTAACTAAATAGGCATGTTTGTTGAAATGCATGGAATTAACTGAAAATAGAGCTTTAAATCGCTCATTTGGCAGGAGTGTAAACTACAGCTTTAAAAGTATTAAGAGCTAGATTCTTATTCCTTTGTTTGAGCAGCTGCACACTGCAAATAAGAACGGTGTATTCATTTGATAAAGGAAAACAAACCCCTAGAACACTTGTTTTGTGAAATAATATTGAAATCACAAATATACACTTTACAAATGTTTACATTTGTTAATTGCTTTTCCACAGTTTGCAAAAGGTTGGATTACAAATTTATGGGGGGGGGGTTGTTGTTGTTTTTTCCTGCCAGCGTGTAAAACAGAAGTTGAACTGGCTGCTTTGTTTTCCATTTCTGATTTGATAAGGTTCTAGTGATGTGATTTCTATTTGCCAGGGAATTAACAGAATAACAAAATTGGAACAGACCTCAGAGGTCTTCTAGCCCAACCCCCCTGCTCAGGCAGGAGACCCTATACCATTTCAGACAAAACGTCGTCCAGTCTCTTCTTAAAAACTTCCAGTATTGCAGCTCCCACGACTTCTGGTGTCAGGTTGTTCCACTGATTAATTGTTCTCAATGTCAAGAAATTTCTCCTTAGTTCTAGGTTGCTTCTCTCCTTGATTAGTTTACATCAGTTGCTTCTTGTCCTGCCTTCAGGTGCTTTGGAGAATAGGTTGACCCAGTGGTGGGATTCAGCCAGTTTGCACTGGTTCAGTAGAACCGGTAGCTAAATTTTGCTGAGTTTGGAGAACTGGCTGAATGCACACTCCTTCCTTAAGTCAATTCTAGGCCTCGGAGGTCTGAAGGAGGCCTCGCAGGCCTAGAACGGCCCACCGGAAGTGCATGGATGCCACTTCCGGAAGTCTGTTCTTGGCTTGCATCCAACAAGAGAACCGGTTGTTCAGGTATTTGAATCCCAACACTGGGTTGACCCCTTCTTCTTTGTGGTTTTAGTATGGAATCAGTATGGAAGGAACTCATATAAAATTTACAGTAACACCATATCTCATTAGGGCTATCAGATCTTAGCAACAAAATGTAGACTACTGCTTGGGACATAAATCACTGTTGCGACCTTCCAGTTGTTGCAGCTCAGACAGGTTCCATCAGAGTAGGAGGGACAGAAGATGACCAAAAGATGCCCATTCCTTCTTTTTCCACTTTTACGTAAAACAGGCTAGACTATCCAAGTGCAATAATCAGCCATAAACTGTCTACTGTCCTCATATAGTGCTTTACAGCAGAGCCTCATCAATGAGGGGGCCTTTCCCATGGAATAAAAATCCTAATTTTCCAAAGTCCCAAATCTGATGGACATGCAAACAGTCCTACAGACAGGCAAGAGACATCTGATGCAACACAACAGCATTGTGCAAATGATAGCCAATGATGCAATTGTTTTCATTTGCACAATGGTGACTTCAACATAATTAGGGCTAGACATCTGTGATGGTAGGTAGGCAGAAGAATTTCTTCTTCACTCTTGACAGATCTTCTGTCCACCTAGAGAAGGAAGGAAATGGGGCTTCTGGTGTCTCCCTTCTTGTCTTGCTTCCATGTATGATTGCACCTCCAATTTTTAATAATAGATGGAAAGGAAACATTGCTTCTGCATTTCTTTTCCTGAGTTTACAGTATTCTTGTGATTTTTTTGGGGGGGGGATACTGAAAAGGATTGGGAGGGTGCATTCTTACTACAGACTTAAGCCACTAGACCAAACTAACTGTCTCTCTGTATAAAGAAATAACCTCAGTTCAGTTTGAACCAATGTGGATGCCATTCACACACAAGGACGTCCATTTCAAATTGAGCTGAAGCAAACTGACCCAACGTGTACACATCCAAATTTATTAAAAATGTGAAATTAATCCATCTAACATTTTAAAGTGGTTGTTTGATTCATATCCAGCTTTTTGAATTAGTTTGGTAATTATTATCGTTCCAAATACTATCTCATCTATCCTGGGATCCTTTCCCCATCTAACCTCACCTAAATTCTATGTGGATGTCTTTTGTTATATGAGGCAAAATGTTAAATTATTTTTTTCCTGAATTTTTTTAAATCAGTTTGATATTTGCTAGCTTATTTGATTACATAGATTTGCCCGTTTTACATTCAATTTATGGTCTTAATTTCAGAGATCAATTTTATTTTGATTTCATGAAAAGTTAATAATAACAAATAACAACAACAACAACAACAACAACAACAACAACAACAACAACAACAATAATAATAATAATAATAATAATAATAATAATAATAATAATGACAACATCTGGGTTTATCATAGGAAATAAACATAATAATGTGACTCCCACTGATGAAAAATTGCTGTTTCCTATGAGAATTAAAAAAAGATTGGCACTTTGAGGTAAGTGTCATCTAATAAGCTCCCCCCCCCAAAAAAAAAGAGGACTTAACATTATAAATTGAAAATAACATCAAATCAACCTTAGTTGCTTAACCTAAAAAGGTAGAGGCCATTGTGCTGCTTTTGAAATTAGATCTCCTTAATGGCTCCAAGGAGCATAGTGGGGAAAAAAATCATTTTAGAATTTATTGGTGGTTGAATATGGTACTTTCATCAGTAAATAAAGAAGATGCCCATTGCTCTGTGTAAATTTATAATGAGCCATTAAAAAAGGTCAGAAAACCAAGTTTGTTAAAGCTTGCACAGACCTTGAACATAATCAGAAAATAAGAAATGTGTCAGCCAAAAGACAGGGCATAAATGTTCATAAAAGTGTTATATATAATTGGAATATAGAGGGCAATTTAAAAACACTTATTATTATGGGAACATAATGTATCTCTTGGAAATACAGTGACCACTGACTTTCTTGCCTACCCAAGACACTGCAGATGCTAATCATTAGCAAGTAGCTCATTCTCGTCTTCTTCCTCCTCCTCCTCCTCCTCCTCCTCCTCCTCCTCCTCCCCTCTTCTGTCACCTTTTTCGTAATCACATTATCACTAAATAATGTATTGTATAGCAATAGTCAATTCTTTGTACTATTTCTTCACAAGGAAAATAAAGATGTTTTGTTTCTGATTGTTACCTTTGAGTCTCTCTCCTTTCTTCTCTTTTTAGCATTTATTTAGGCTTTAATTCATCCTCCCCCTTATTATTATGGTCTAATAATTATTAAAGAGCAGGTTTGGTGTAGTGGTTAAGGCATCAGGCTAGAGATTAGGAAACTGTGAGTTCTACTCCCATCTTGGGCACAAGCTACATAAACGTTTCTTAGCCTGGGAAGGAGGCATTGGCAAACCACTTCTGGAAAAAAAAAACGAAAAAAAAAAACCCCACAAATCAAAACAAAAACCCAACCCCTGCAGGGACTTATGCTCCTCAACCTTCTGTAAAATAGCCCACATGAACTTGGTAAGGTCTAGCTTATATTCTGTGCAAAGGTTTCTGCAGTCTGTATTACAGCACCAGCTACTTGACTGTGCCGTTCAGTGTACGTATCTTATACCCTGACACTATGTGTTGAACTACTTCTGAGGCTTCTCTACACTGAGTCTGGATCTCATGTCCTGTCCAGTATGATAGATCCTTGCTTTTACAGATCTGGTACTCTATCTGTCTGTCTGTCTGTCTACATACATAAATACATACATACATATATACATTTATCCATCCATCCATCCATCCATCATGTCTGTCTGTCTGTCTGTCTGTCTGTCTGTCTGTCTGTCTGTCTATCTATCTATCTATCTATCTATCTATCTATCTATCTATCTATCTATCTATCTATCCATCCATCCATCCATCCATCCATCCATCCAATCATCCATCCATCCATCATGTCTGTCTGTCTGTCTGTCTGTCTGTCTGTCTGTCTGTCTATCTATCTATCTATCTATCTATCTATCTATCTATCTATCTATCTATCTATCTATCTATCTATCTATCTATCCATCCATCCAATCATCCATCCATCCATCCATCATGTCTGTCTGTCTGTCTGTCTATCTATCTATCTATCTATCTATCTATCTATCTATCTATCTATCTATCTATCTATCTATCTATCTATCCATCCATCCATCCATCCATCCATCCATCCATCCATCCAATCATCCATCCATCCATCATGTCTGTCTGTCTGTCTGTCTGTCTGTCTGTCTGTCTATCTATCTATCTATCTATCTATCTATCTATCTATCTATCTATCTATCTATCCATCCATCCATCCAATCATCCATCCATCCATCATGTCTGTCTGTCTGTCTGTCTGTCTGTCTGTCTGTCTGTCTATCTATCTATCTATCTATCTATCTATCTATCTATCTATCTATCTATCTATCTATCTATCTATCTATCTCTGTCTCTATCATCTCTAACTACACATATACACATATCTACAGTACATATATATTTATTTATGTTTATATTATTTATATTTATATTTACATAAACATGATCACTAACATGGTCAGTAACCTCACAATGGATACAAAAGCTAAGAGTGGCGCAAAGAGCCATGGAAAGATACATGCTCAGCATTACAGGACAAGATAGAAAAACCTGCACGTGGATTAGAGAAGATACAAAAGTATATGATATCATCAAGAGAGTAAAAGAATTGAAATGGAAATGGGAGGGTCACATAGCAAGAAGAACTGAGGTCACGTGGACCAAGGCAGTCACAGAATGGATCCCACTTGATCAAAAGCATTCATGAAAGAGACCTAGAACAAGATGGATCAATGGCATCAGTAAGTATTGTGGGCCCAATCAGGACTGGAAACGTGCAGAAACGGCCTTCATCCTGCAGTGGATAGACAATGGCTAAAAATGATTTATTTATTTATTTTATTTTATTTTTATTTTATTTTTTTGCATTTATATACCGCCCTTTCACTGAGGACTCAGGGCGGTATATAATCTTTATGATTATCACCTTTATCTTTATCTTTCTTTATCTTTATTATCTTTATTTGTTTCCACGATTGGAATGAAATGTGTTCATTGGATTTTGTGTTAAACTGTGGGGAAAATACTTACCCTCCATAAAGGAAGTACTGAAATCTGTACTATACACCATTAGTGTACAAAAGAAATGAAAGAATATTACTGTACCTACTTAACAGAGAGGCATATAAGTGAAGTAGATTACTACTGTCAATTAAACATAATTAAATTCAAGTCTGTCATTAAAATCACATCAAGCAGAAATCACCTTCATTAGTACTTAGCTTTATATAAACACTATTTGCTATAAAGCTTTATATAAACACTATTTTCAAATGTTAACAGCTTGTAAATCTGTGGCTTCATAAATAAACACAATTGCTGGCAACCAGTTTCATAAAAGTTATGTTAACAATGGTATGGATGCAAGAGGTTAGCAAGATAGCCGTTTCTCTGCCAAAACCCCAAGACAATCATATCACACTTGAATGTAAAAAAAACAACAGCCAAAAAACATCAAACTGATCATTTTTACTTAATATAGGCAGGACAACGTAGATCAATATTTTGCCAAGTGATTTATGCAGACATGTTATCAAGTATATCATAATTGATAATAGCTCCTTGGTCAATCTCTTTTCTAGGTAAACAGGACCCTTTTTTTTTAATTTAAATTCCATTTATATCCCGCCCTTCTCCGAAGACTCAGGGAGGCTTACAAGCTTAGCAGTAGCCTTCATTCTATGCATATGCCTCCTTATTAGGGCTTTCATACACCCCCCAAGCGGCATCATTACAAAGTCAGCTTAATTGCCCCCAACAATCTGGGTCCTCATTTTACCTACCTCGGAAGGATGGAAGGCTGAGTCAACCTTGAGCCTGGTGGGACTCGAACCTGCACTAATTGCAGGCAGCTGGTGTTACTTAAGGAGGCATTAGCCCACTGCTCCACCAAGGCTCTTTAAAATCAGCTCATTCCCCAGCACTAATTTTAAGTTTTTTTTTTGTTTTTTCTTCTATCTCTCTCAGTTGTTGTTGTTGTTTTCCTATTACTGCAAAAGTCATCATGATACTTCTAGCATAAAAGTCCAGTTTTACATACAGGACAATTGAGCTAGTATATACTGATGGATAATAATAATAATAATAATAATAATAATAATAATAATAATAATAATAATAATAATAATAATAATAATAATAATAATAATATTTTGGAAGAAACCTTGGAGGTCATCTAGTCCAACCCCCTGCTCAGGCAGGAAGCCCTATACCATTTCAGACAAATGGCTGTCCAGTCTCTTCTTAAAAACTTCCAGTGTTGGAGCATTCACAGCTTCTGGAGGCAGGTTGTTCCACTTGCTAATTGTTCTCACTCTCAGGAAGTTTCTCCTTAGTTCTAGGTTGCTTCTCTCCTTGATGAGTTTCCATCCGTTGCTTCTTGTCCTGCTTTCAGGTGCTTTGGAGAATAGCTTGGCTCCCTCTTCTTTGTGGCAGCCCCTGAGATATTGGAACACTGCTATCATGTCACCCCTAAAACAACATATCTGGTTCCTCTCCTGTTCAACCTGGCTATAAATTCACTGGTTCTGACTTTACATAATTGGATACATCAGGCTCTAGAGCTGGCTCAGAAATAAGTTTCAGTCCTTATTTCAGTCAAGCTATTCTCCAAAGCACCTGAAGGAGGACAAGAAGCAACGGATGGAAACTAGTCAAGGAGAGAAGCAACCTAGAACTAAGGAGAAACTTCCTAACAATTAGAACAATTAACCAGTGGAACAACCTGCCTCCAGAAGTGGTGAATGCTCCAACACTGGAAGTTTTTAAGAAGACACTGGACAAACATTTGTCTGAAATGGTATAGGATTTCCTGCCTCAGCAGGGGGTTGGATTAGATGACCTCCAAGGTCCTTTCCAACCTCCTCCTCCTCCTCCTCCTCCTCCTCCTCCTCATCATCATCATCATCAATATTATTATTATTATTATTATTATTATTATTATTATTATTATTATTATTATTATTACTATTACTATTATCATCATTGATCATCACACAGTCAGCCAGATGTTCAGACTGGATTTGGCATTTTTGTCTATCTATCGAGTCCTTACCAAGGACCTGGGATAGGCAGATGTGGATGTTTGATGGGATTACAGATACAGGATGGAAGCAGTTCCTAGTAAGGCCGCCTTTTGCAATTGACTAATGGCGAATTTGTCAATGCCATTGATAGTTTTCAAGTGGTGCTACAGTTGTTTTGGGATTGCACCCAAAGCACCTATTACTATTGGTACTACCCTTGCTTGCCTTTGCCACAGTCTTTCTATTTCTATTTGCAGCTCTTTGTATTTTATTATCTTCTCCAGTTCTTTCTCATCTATTCTGCTGTCTCCAGGCACTGCCACGTCCACTATCCAGACTTTTTTGTCTTTCTTATCGACAATTGTTAAGTCCGGGGTGTTATGTCGCAGCTGCTTGTCTGTTTGAATTCTGAAGTCCCAGAGCAGTTTAACTTTCTCATTTTCTATGACTTTCTCTATTTTATGATCCCACCAGTTCTTGCTTACATCATCATCATCACCATCATCATCATCGTCATCGTCGTCGTTGCTGTTGCTGTTGCTGTTGCTGTTGTTGTTGTTGTTGTTGTTGTTGTTGTTGTTGTTGTTGTTGTTATTATTATCAGTGCTTTTTTTGTAAAAGAAAAAGGTGCCGGAACTCACACATGTCATACAACCTGCCTTGCCTACCCTGCAACGTTCCATCCAAAAAAGGTGCCGGAACTGCGTTCTGAGCGTTCTATGAGAAAAAAAGCCCTGATTATATTATTATTATTATTATTATTATTATTATTATTATTATTATTATTATTATTATTATTATTATTATTATTATTGTTATTGTTATTGTTATTGTTATTGTTATTATTATTATTGCAACAGAAAACATATTAGTACAATTGGCACTGATTTACGTCGGCCTGAAAAAAGTTGTGATTCCTGAAAGTGTTTTATGAAGAGGAAATTTTAACTGCGAATATTTCTGGAAAATATTCAACATTATGGCTTTTGCAAAACTAGGAATGACATACAACAGGCCCAAGCTTAAAAAAAAAAAGCAGATGTCACATTGTCTAGTCAAGACTTTTACAGGTAGTCCTTGACAACTGAATTTTGCTCCATTTTATAACCGTTCTTGCCACAGTTGTTACGTCAATCATTACAGTCCTTAAGTTAGTGTCATACTTATTAAATGAATCTGGCTTCCCTATTGACTTTGCTTATCAGAAGATTGCAAAAGGGGATCATGTGACCCTGGGACACTGCAACCATCATAAATATGAGTCAGTGGTCAAGTGTCTAAATTTTGATCACGTGAGCAGGGGGATGCTGCAACATAAGTCACTTTTTTCCCAGTGCTGTTGTAACTTTGAACAGTCCCTAGACAAATGTTTATAAGCCAAGGACTACTATACAGCTCAGGAGCATTATAGACCCAATCAGCCATTAACTATTTCTACACCTAATCGGCTCAACCTTTGTATTCATACTGACAGAAGCCTTGTACAAATCCTTTATCGATGGATCTCCAATCTTTCAATTTTGGAGAAATATATTTCAGGCCCCACAAGGTGGTACACCAAAGCTTAAACTCTATGGTGGCTTCCTACATTGAATTATTGGATAAAAAACAATGATTTTCTCCCTCTTGGGATTGGTCTTATTTATTTATTTTTCTGCACAAGTTGGAATACATTAGCCTTGCATCCCAATGGTGCCAAAACTAAGCTGTATAACATCTGTTGTTTTCTTTAGTATATTTGGTTGTTCTCTAAATCATACAACTTTCTAAATGCCATGCATGTAAGCCAGACACTTGGTCTATAAATTTTGTATGACTATTGAATTACTATCATTTTAATATTAAATATTACTTTAATACTGATGGAATATTCATGTACTAATATCTTGGCCTGTACCAAACCCTCAGAATTATTGCAACAATAAATTACCAAGTAAGTATCATCGACAATAATACTTTTAAATGGATGGTTACAATTAGCTGCTGTCAATCAGCTAAGCACAGTTTGGTTCTCCCTGGCCTTGAGTTGTGTAGTCCGAGCTCTGAAGTATTTATTTGGGCAAAGAGTTTCTCAACTCTTTTTCTCTCCTTGATGGATAGGCAAGGGAGAATGGAATAGCTAAAATAAATAGCTTTTAACCCTGTTTAAGTGTTACCAGAAGAAATACGGTTCCTGGAGTGAAATAGCAAAGTTTACAACAATGGCAAATGAAAACATTGAAGTGCCAGAAGAAGCTATAGGATGTTGTTCTGTATTGCCACAATCCATCAACAGCAGCTATTCGAGACAATCAAGATTTGCCTGGGTGGACAAAATGTCAGAATAATCTCAAGAAAAAGAAATGAATGAGACACAGCTTACACTTGTTTGCAAGTGGTCTGCATCTTTCCTTCACAGAAATTCAGTGCTGGATTGAAGAGTATTAACAGAATAACAGAATTGGAAGGGACCTTGGAGATTACCTAGTCCAGGGGTCGGCAACCTCGGCTGTTTTTATGACTCGTGGACTTCAACTCCCAGAATTCCTGAGCCAGCATAGCTGGCTCAGGAATTCTGGGAGTTGAAGTCCACGAGTCATAAAAGAGCCGAGGTTGCCGACCCCTGACCTAGTCCAACCCCCTGAATGTGCAGGAGACCTGTACGATTACAGACAAATAGCTGTCCAGTCTCTTCTTGAAAGCCTCCAGTGATGAGGCACCCACAATTTCTAAAGGCAAGCTTTTCTACTGGTTAATTGCTCCCACTGTCAGGAAGTTTCTTCTTAGCTTCTAGGTTGTTTCTCCCCTTGATTAGTTGCCATCCATTGTTTCTTGTCCTGCTTTCTGGTGCTTTGGAAAATAGGTTGACCCCCTCTTCTTTGTGGCAGCATCTCAAATATTAGAACACTGTTGTCATATCTCCCCTAGTCCTTCTTTTCACTAGACTACACATACCCAATTTCTGCAACCATTCTTCATATGTTTTAGCCTCCAACCCTCTAATCATTCTTGTTGCTCTTCAGTTTGATCTTTCCTGAATATCAACAACTTTTTTTTATATTGTGATGACCAGAAGTGGGTGCAGTATTCCAAGCATGGCCAACCTAAGACTTTTTAAAGTGGTACTATTACGTCATGAGTGAGTTTGATTCTATCCCTCTATTAAAGCAGCCTAGGATCACATTGGTTTCTTTGTCTGCTGCTGCAGGCTGTTGGGCTCGTATTTAACTGATGGTCAACTTGTAATTTACCAGCATATTTCTACCTGAGAATTATTTCCATTCCCTTTGTCTGGCAGCAGATTCTTCCTTTATCAATAAAAAGGAGAATATTTAATAAAGATCAATCCTCTTCCAGATACAGCGGGCTGCAGCTGCCAAAAAAGCCAACACAGTGCTGGGCTGCATTAACAGAGGGATAGGATCAAGATCATGTGAACTGTTGATACCACTTTATAACACTTTAATAAGGCCATAGCTTGGAATACTGCTTCCAGTTTTGGCCATCACGATGTGAAAAAGATGTTGAGACTCTAGAAAGAGTGCAGAGAAGAGCAACAAAGATGATTAGGGGACTGGAGGCTAAAACATATAAAGAACGGTTGCTGGAATTGGGTATGTCTACTTTAATGAAGAGTAGAACTAGGAGTGATGTGATAGCAGTCTTCCAATATCTCAGGGGTTGCCACAAAGGAGCAAGGGGTTGACTAGAAGACCTCCAAGGTCTCTTCTCACGTTGTTGTTGTTGTTATTATTATTATTATTATTATTATTATTATTATTATTATTATTATTATTATTATTATTATTATTATTATTATTATTATTATTACAAAAGCATAGAATTGCATTCCTAGATGCAGAGAAGAAATCTAGCTTTGGCTACTTTCTGCCTTTCAAGAAGAAATAATATACAGAATACAATAGCCACGTAAAACATTTAGCAAGATCTGACAGTTGGGGAGATGTTAAACTTTTAAAAAAGATATTATGGCTTTACTGATTTGTATTAATTAGGCATGGTAACAAGCCTCCCAGCAAAAGTTATGGGTTTGGGCTAATTCAATTGAATCTGGACGGATGAGTAGAAAATTGCAATAAGTAGGAGAAGTCTTGCTGCGAATATTATGATGGGTATCAAAAACTTTAGATGATTTCTTGTTGAAGATAAGCATAAAAAAATTGAGAAAGCTGGCTGAGTCAGGCAGAGTTGAGAAAGTGACAAAAGAGAAGCAATAGCAAGCTTTTCTTAGGAACCATCAAGACAGCTTGATCACATCATGACCCTTTGCTCAGAGATGCTGTAATAATGAGCCAAATTTCCAGGCTTAACTGAGGCAAGACTACGAGATAAGAAAGAGTGACAGCATTCTGGATTCTTCTATACCCTCAGTTTGGCCCTCTGGGTGATAATTTTGATAGGAATATACATTTTTTGTTAGTTGCGAAGTCGTGTCCAACCCATCGCGACCCTATGGACAACGTTCCTCCAGGCCTTCCTGTCCTCTACCATCTTCTGGAGTCCATTTAGGCTAAGGCCTACTGCTTCAGTGACTCCATCCAGCCACCTCATTCTCTGTCGTCCCCTTCTTCTATTGCCCTCAACCTTTCCCAGCATTAGGCTCTTCTCCAGTCAGTCCTTCCTTCTCATTAGGTGGCCAAAGTATTTGAGTTTCAGCTTCAGGATCTGGCCTTCTAAAGAGCAGTCAGGGTTGATCTCCTCTAGGACTGACCGGTTTGATCGCCTTGCAGTCCAAGGGACTTGCAGGCGTCTTCTCCAGCACCACAGTTCAAAGGCCTCAATTCTTTGGTGCTCAGCCTTTCTTATGGTCCAACTTTCACAGCCATACATTGCAATTGGGAAAACCATGGCCTTGAGTATACGCACTTTTGTTAGTATGCGGTCTAGATTTGCCATAGTTTTCCTAGGAATATACATAAAATACAGTAATCCCTTAATGTAAGTATGTTGTATTAGATTTGGTGATCTTATATTCAGCATGCACATTTTTCTCTCTCTCACTTTGCCTGTCTCTCTTGATCCTACATTGCAGAACTGATCGCCCTGTGCTGTTGAGAAACAGAAGAAATTAAAATTACATTTAATAAGAGCATGAATATATTCCTATTCCTTAGTGATCACCATTTAAAAGCAAGCCTGAGCTGCTGAGCTTACTTTGTAGCTATCATGATTAACAACCTAAACCCTCTCCTCCATGAATTTATTTCATTTCATAAAAAAAAATACAAATGGGTGACCACTTCTAAAATTTGTAGAAACATATTCCCTTGTTTAATTAAGCACTATTTGGTAGAGGGGGGAAATCAGTCCCTTGAATTATGAAAGAAGCAAAGGGAAAAGAAAATGTATTCTATTCCCTATATAAATACTTAATTTTATACAGGCGATCAAGCAACATTTTATTTAAGCTGGCAAGAGAATAGTTACAGCAATGCCCTTTTGTTGTCTTGGAGACTTGTGTTCTGCAAAGCTCAGTAATAACGGAATCATTTCAGTGTAAAAAACGTGTGTTCATTTTTCACTTCAGTTTGGTAGTTACTGGGGCTTCAAAAGTACAGAATTATTAAGGAAATCCTCCTCAAGAACCAATGGAGGAGGAGGAGGAGGAAGAGGAAGAGGAAGAGGAAGAGGAAGAGGAAGAGGAAGAGGAAGAAGAAGAAGAAGAAGAAGAAGAAGAAGAAGAAGAAGAAGAAGAAGAAGAAGAAGAAGAAGAAGAAGAAGAAGAAGAAGTTCAAATAGTTAATTTGTCTTCTGTGAAGACCTGCAAAACAGAATATGAATGGGAAGTAGCTGACTTACCCCCTCCTCTCCCAAATCTAAATTCCTCTCATATATCAGATCTTTTCTATCCTGGAACAAAATTGCAAAGTACAAAAATGCTACTTTGGTTGTACTATACTCAGAATGATATATAATGTTACATTAAATATGCATTGGTTCACCACCATCCCTACTCCAGTGCCTACTACTGGATAGAACTTTATCTTCTTTAGATAAATGTAATTACATGAAATTGAATAGAGTTTGCATTGTAAATGCTTACAAAATCTCCATAATAAAATATGTATTTTATTTTATTTATTTATTTGACGTTTGTACCATGCTTTTCAGGCCTCTATTCAATGAAAGCAACAGGTTTTTTTTTTTCCTCTCTCCCTCAATATGTTATACATGGTTGCAATGAGACAGCATTGATTATTTAGTTCCTTGTTTAATATTCTTCAGGTCCTACCATTTAATCTTCTACCCCAAGGAATGCTCATCAGACTAATTGAAGAATTAATTAATTAATTAGCTGCTGCATTTTAGAGTTCCTTCAAATAATTTTCAAACATTACTGAATGGGCACCTATAGAAACAAAGTAATTAAAAACCAATCTTAGTGTTGATCTCTTATGACTGTTGAGTTACATTGAGTTTGATTTCATGCAGTTCTTCAGCCGATTGGTAAAACAGAACAAAAATGCCTTATTATGACTGTATCTAAATTCATACCTGGTTCCCCTGGCCCTTTCACTTCTCACAGAGGCCGCAAACTCAGACCTTGATGCAATTATTCACTTTTATGTGGTTCACCTAACTCAGGTTACAATTATTATTACTCTTGAAAAGAGGGCTTTGGTTGTGTCTATGCTTTAAAGGTCCTCGTTTGATCTACTCAGTTAGCTCAAATGGAGGCTATGATGAAAAATATGGAAGGGAACATTATACTCCTTGGGTTCCATGGAGTAAAAGTAAGTGTGATAAATAAACAAATGTAACTCTCTCTTTCTCATTTTCCATGGATTCTGAAGTTTAGTTGGCGTTCCAAAATATATGGGGAAATTCAAAGGACAATAAATTCAGAGACATCCCTAGAGATAGTTCAACTTCCCCACCCACCCCCACCCTGAAAGCAGTAATGTCAGCTTTTACATAACATGTCAATTTCTCACATGCATATTTATCAGCCAGTAATTTGCATGTATGAAAAGGCCACGACACATAAACCATAGAGAAAGAAAACCATGCCACGGTAAACGCAATTCCATGAAATCACCCTCCAGCCTCAGTTGCCATTTGCATGTTTTGGTTCTTCTTGCTAAGAAATCACCATGACTACCGTTGGAGGAATGTGTGCGCACGTGCGCACACACACACACACACACACAGATAGAGAAAGAGAAAGAGAGAGAGAGAGAGAGAGAGAGAGAGAGAATGTTGATGATTTGATACAGCAGAGATGGGCAACCTTCTGTATCTCAACATTGTGGAAAGTTATCAAACTGAGCAGGATTAGGATTTTGTGGGTTTTCTACTACAGTTTGAAAAAGAGTTTGTTTGTTTGTTTGTTTGTTTGTTTGTTTTGAGTGAGGGTAGTTTTCCCACCACCTTGAAGGAGGCGGTGGTGAGACCCCTCCTCAAGAAGCCTGCCCTGGACCCAGCTGTCTTAAACAACTATCGTCCAGTCTCCAACCTTCGCTTTCGTTGGTCAAAGAGTGTCGACTGGCGACCCCCAGGGGGAGGGTGTTCTCTGTGGGCGCGCCAGACCTTTGGAACCATTTACCAGTTGAGCTCTGGATGGCTCCCGATCTTCGCTCCTTCCAATATGACCTAAAAACATACTTATTTGAACAAGCCGGCCTGGTCTGATGGGTTTGGGGTATTTTAATATTATTGTATTAATTTTATTGGAATTGGGCTGCATTATTTAATTTTTTTTTCACTTTTGTCTATTGTATTTTACTGTATTTGCCCTGTACACCGCCCTGAGTCCTTCGGGAGAAGGGCGGTATAGAAATTAAATAAAATAAAATAAATAAATAAAATAAATATATGCCATATTAAAAAAAGACTTTCGGACAGTGATGGCGAAACTTTCCTTCCTTCCTTCCTTCCTTCCTTCCTTCCTTCCTTCCTTCCTTCCTTCCTTCCTTCCTTCCTTCTCATCTTCTGTTCAAATTGTAACACATGAACTTTGTACATGAGCAGAAAACCTTCTCTTGGCAGAGGATGAAAGATAGAAAGTGATTGGTCAATGCCTTGCCTTTAAGCCCTAGTGGCAATTTACCACTTCACTACTGACCATTAAAAAATTTGGTGGCCTTTTATCTTTGCCTTTAGAAGCAAGTGACAAAAGAAAAGAGAAAACTCAAGATTGAAAATTCCTGAAAAGCATTCTCTACCGTGATGTGAAAATTCCCAAACTATAACCAGGAAATACACATCTCAGCTGAAATTATTTGGATTTCAGCCTGGAAAAAAAAAGTAATGGTCAAGTCATGTTCTACTGGTGACTTTACGAAAATCTCCCCGATATTCTCTTATTAGTAATATGGAAATTATGTGCTATTTCCTTATTTCTCAATCTAGGCTGCAGCCCTGGGATTTCTCAACAATCTCACATCCAAATATTAACCAGGTCAGATCCCACTTAACTTTAGCGATCAGCCACGATCATCTGAATGCTGCAATCAGATCATGGCCCTAATTTCAGAAAGAACATTGACTTTTATCTTTCTTTATCTTCTCTTTCATTAATTTCTGAACCTTTCTGAACACATCCACAAATGTTGAAGTCTTTTCAGGAGAGGAAAGAGAATAATTGGTAAAGATCCCAGCTGAATCAAGATTTTTTTTTTCCAGGTGCTCACCTACAGAGATAATATTCCACCTGAGTTCAAAGCTGCTTAACCTGGATTATATGACTTTGGGGAAACTTGTGCAGGAAGACAGATAATTGTCAAAAATCATCTCTTTCTTCCTGAGTTTTTTTTTCTTGCTGAAAAAATATATGTGAACATATGATACATATTGTTATGACTGAATCTGCCTTAACCAAAGCATTTAAGAAGGAAATGAAGACGTTTCACAATTTATCATTGTGTTACTATCTGCCGGCCTGCGGGCCAGTTGTATCATACGGAGGCATCACCCACCTGCAGCAATGCAAAACAAGTTGTGATATGTCGTGACATGTGACATGATGTGGCAAGTTTGACACCGGTGCTATAAAACTTTGTTACTAATCTTGACCTTCTTATATTACCCGTATCACTACTATTTGCAATTTTGGGATTTGTGTATAGCCAAGACAACTCCAAGGAATACCCAGGGGTAATAATTTGTCAAAAGTATTTCCTATTCTCCATATGATATGCCTCAATGAATGGATGGATGAATAACCAAAGGTCAGATAAATCAGTGATAACATTATGGCTGGAGTCAATAATTTTGAAAGAACTTCAATGCATTTCTTCAGCAATTTGAACACTGGGGTATCTAACAAAATGAAATTCAATGGTGAAAAAAGTAAGGTTCTACATTTAGGCAAGAAAAAACAAATGCACAGGTATAGTGGTACCTTGCACAATAGTAGCAACTGTGAGAGGGATCTTGAACTCCTAGTGGACAATCACTTAAATATGAGCCAGCAGTGTGCTTCAGCTGCCAAAAAAAGCCAACACAGTGCTAGGCTGCATTAACAGAGGGATAGAATCAAGATCATGTGAAGAGTTAATACCACTTTACAAGGCCTTGGTAAGGCCACACTTGGAATACTGCATCCAGTTATGGTCACCACAATGTAAAAAAGATGTTGAGACTCTAGAAAGAGGGCAGAGAAGAGCAACAGAGATGATCAGGGGACTGGAAGCTAAAACATACAAGGAATGGTTGCTGGAATTGGGTATGTCTAGTTTAATGAAAAGAAGGAACAGGGGTGACATGATAGCAGTCTTCCAATATCTCAGGGGTTGCCACAAAGGGGAGGAAGTCAAGCTATTCTCCAAAGCACCTGAAAGCAGGACAAGAAGCAATGGATGGAAACTAATCAAAGAGAGAAGCAACCTAGAACTAAGGAGAAATTTCCTGACAGTTAGAACAATTAATAATCAGTTTAAAAACTTGCCTCCACAAGTTGTGAATACTCAAACACTGGAAGTTTTTAAGAAGAGATTGGACAACGATTTGTCTGAAATGGTATAGGGTTTTCTACCTGAGCAGGGGGTTGGACCATGAGACCTCCAAGGTCCCTTTCAACTTTATTCTATTCTATTCTATTCTATTCTATTCTATTCTATTCTATTCTATTCTATTCTATTCTATTCTATTCTATTCTATTCTATTCTATTCTATTCTATTCTATTCTATTCTATTCTATTCTATTCTATTCTATTCTATCCTCTCTGATCCAGAAACATCAACAGCTCCCATCAGGAATGAAGATCATGTTCAGAAAAGGCCATGCACAGGGAGATATAGAATTATCTTTCTTTTAGATGTCATGTATTTAGAGGATGTAGACTGGGGCTTTCTCCACCATATGGTGAAGCACAGTGCACAGCATGAGCCTTCAAAGCAGAAGAGAACATTTAACCTAATGATCTAAAATTTCAGCATTTCCAAAGATGAATGTAATCCATTTTCTGACAGTGAAAGTAATATTGCAAGCCATGACTGTGTCTTGAAGTTTATTATGTCTTTTTTTTTAAGGATACGCTTTATTCAACCCTGTCCATCAACTGCACAAATTTAGTCACCTTCCAAAATGTGCGAGCCCTCGGAGGTACTTCAGGTCAGCAACTAGAAAATAAGACATACTAGAACTCTACAGATATATAACATAATCCTGAACACTTGCCAATGTTCCCTCTTTTGACCCTTATAGGAAAAACAGACAAGAAAAGGTCATTTTAAAAGTTCTTCCTCACACTTTGTTGTTTTCCAGGACTGAGCTGACATTTTGCCTAATATTGTCCACGTATCTTCTCCCAGATAACCTCTGGTGCTCCTCTATGCCGTATTACACCTAGATATGTGAAATTACCCATAGAAAATAGTACTTGTAGCTCAGGGCTGAACTGTGAAGCCCTTGGTTCTTTCTGAGCTTAGTGGTTTTCCTGACATTTCATTACCCAAAGTAGCATCATTTGCAGTGTGTGAAATTCCTTGCATTTTCCAACTTTCCATGGCCATTGATGAGTGCCCTACATCTAACAAGCCCTCATTGCTGGTTGGCTTAATCAAATCTTCAAAAATAAATTTTTAGAAGTTTGTCCTGATGTTTTTAAAGAGATATTTTGCAAAGACCAAATGGATTTTTCCCCCCTTGTCTGAGTTTGGCTTAAAACCCAACCAAACACATATATCTTGGTGAAAGATATATGTCTTGGGTTGGGGAATAGAAAGCACTGGGAGAAAAATTTTGGATTTCAACAGTAAACCTTTGTTGGCTAGCAGCTATATGTTGTTATTGTTGTTGTTAGCTGCGAAGTTGTGTCCGACCCATTGCGACCATATGGACAACGTTCCTCCAGGCCTTCCTGTACTCTACCATCTTCTGGAGTCCATTTAAGCTCATGCGTACTGCTTCAGTGACTCCATCCAGCCACCTCATTCTCTGTCGTCCCCTTCTTCTCTTGCCCTCAATCTTTCCCAGCATTAGGCTCTTCTCCAGTGAGTCCTTCCTTCTCATTAGGTGGCCAAAGTATTTGAGTTTTAGCTTCAGGATCTGGCCTTCTAAAAGAGCAGTCAGGGTTGATCTCCTCTAGGACTGACCGGTTTGATCGCCTTGCAGTCCAAGGGACTCGCAGGAGTCTTCTCCAGCACCATAGTTCAAAGGCTTCAATTCTTTGGTGCTCAGCCTTTTTTATGGTCCAGCTTTCACTGCCGTACATTGCAACTGGGAAGACCATAGCCTTGACTATACGCACTATACGCTATACGCTATATATGAAATGCCATAGGCTCAAGACTGAGGAATAAGCCTCATATAGATTGATGAAGAATGAAATGCTAGTTTTTGGCAAATAACACCTGGAGGGCTTATGAGAGGGGTGGCTAGTGAGATCAACGATTCTATAGTTCAGGCAAATTTTTATCAAATATGAAGATGACCAAATGGCTTCTGATTAAACCTGAGATTTAGGGAGGAAGGCTTGTAAAATGCCCTGATTTATGGACCTACTACCTGTGGGTAAAATTCCCTCTTCTTGTCATAAAGTTACTCAAAGAATTTCAATTTGTCCATCTCCTTTAGAACTCAACTTAATGAACTGTACAAATGACTAATTAAATAAAACTTTAGAGGAAACATGATAATGCCATCATGCCATCACCATAGAGTATGAAGTGGAAGGAGGATTTGCTATTCTTCTATCTCCTCCTTTGACAGTTTCTTTGAACTTGGAAGACAGAATTGTTACAGTGCGCTCAACCTAGCTTGTTAAGATTCAAGCCAATCCAGACATCCACGGGATAGAAGTGGTGAAGACGTTTGTTGATTCCAAGAACTATTTACATGTACCAGTATTGCTTAGGTTCAGAGCACCTTGACAATGAAGAATTTATTTATTTATTTATTTATTTATTTATTTATTTATTTATTTATTTATTTATTTATTTATTTATTATTTATTTATTTATTGGACTTATATGCCGCCCTATCTCCCGAAGGACTCAGGGAGGCTCACAACAATAAAACAGCTATAAAAAACAGTAATGCAAATATTAAAAAAGAATTAAATTACAAAACCAACAAAATTAAAACAATATTAAAAACCCCCATCCTCAGTCCAGGTCGTCCAGTTGGAAAAGATACGTCTTTAGGTCGCGACAAAAGGACCGGAGATCTGGGGACATCCGAAGTTCTCGGGGGAGCTGATTCCAAAGGGCAGGCGCCCCAACAGAGAAGGCCCTCCCCCTGGGGATCGCCAGCCGACACTGTCTAGCCGACAGCACCCTGAAGAGACCCCCCTCTGTGTGAGCGCACAGGGTGATGGGAAGTCATTCCTGGCAGCAGACGGTGCTGTAAGTATCCTGGACCTAAGCCATGTAGGGCTTTATAGGTAAGAACCAGCACCTTGAACCTCACCCGGAGGACAACTGGCAACCAATGCAGCTCACGCAGGAGGGGTGTAAAATGGGAGTATCGGGATGCTCCCATCACAACCCGTGCAGCCGCATTCTGCACCAGCTGAAGCCTCCTGGTGGTCTTCAAGGGCAGCCCCATGTAGAGAGCATCACAGTAATCTATACGGGAGGTAACGAGTGCATGAGTGACTGTACGTAAGGCATCTCGGTCCAGATAGGGGCGCAACTGGCACACCAGGCGAACCTGGGAAAATGCCCCCCTGGCCACGGCTCCTATATGATGATCTAAGTTGAGTCGTGCATCCAGAAGGATGCCTAAGTTGCGCGCCCTATCAACGGGAGGCAATACCTCTCCCCCCATAACCAAAGATGGTAATTCTTGGACAACACAAGATGCCGACACGTAGAGCCACTCGGTCTTGGCCGGGTTGAGCTGGAGCCTGTTCTTCCCCATCCAGATTCATACCACCTCCAGGCAACGGGACATCACGTCGAGGGCATCACTGGGTTGGTTTGGAGTGGAGATGAAAAGCTGGGTATCATCAGCATATTGATGATACCTCACTCCGAAACCATGGATGATCTCGCCCAGTGGCTTCATATAGATGTTGAACAGGAGGGGAGAGAGCACCCACCCCTGGGGCACTCCACAACTAAGGGGCCTCAGGGTTGACCTCTGTCCTCCTGCCAACACCATCTGTGAACGGCCCAAGAGGTAGGAGGAGAACCACTGCAAAACAGTGCCTCCCACTCCCAACCCCCGAAGACATCGCAGCAAGATACCATGGTCGATGGTATCAAAAGCCGCTGAGAGGTCCAATAGGACCAGGACAGAGGAATAACCCCTATCCCGAGCCTGCCAGAGATCATCCACCAGCGCGACCAATGCCGTCTCCATGCTTTACCCAGGCCTGAAACCCTGATTGGTATGGATCCAGATACTCAGTTTCCTCCAGGACCAACAGGAGCTGCCATGCCACCATGCTCTCAACAACCTTCACAAGAAAGCAAAGGTTGGAGACAGGACGAAAATTATTCAAAATAGCTGGGTCCAGAGCACGTTTCTTGAGAAGGGGCCTCACCACCGCCTCTTTCAAGGCGGCAGGGAAACACCCCTCACTCAAAGAGGTGTTGATCACTGCCTGGAGCCAGCCTCGTGTAACCTCCCGAGCTGCATAAACCAGCCAGGAGGGACAGGGGTCCAATAAACACGTGGCACCACTTAATCTACCCATTATCCTGTCCACTTCATTCGGAATCACAGGGTCAAACTCCTCCCAGATAATATTGGCCAGACCTGTCGCTTCCCCCTCGTCAGATACTGTCCAATCGGAGTCTAGACCGGTCCGAATCTGAGCGATCTTGTCCAGCAGATGTTGACTAAACTCCTCGGCGCGTCCCTGCAAGGGATCTTCCCCTGTCCCTTCAGTTGGCTTCAGTTGCCATTCCTTAAAAGCAAAACCAATAACCCATTTTGCCCTGGGATAGTGAACAATCAGACGATGTTACCAGGTTTATCAAGTTACAAAACATTTACAGATGCTTTTCCTCACATTCAAATAATAATGTTGCTTCGGGGCTTTTGAAATGTTTTCTGAAGTGCCCTGGAATAACTCTTCAGTTTTAGCTTTAAAAAGATCTTCTCTTCTTTCTCTTCAATAGGGGAGCAAATCATGATTTGCATACATTAAATATCTAATCTACCCATGGGTAGAAATGGAATCTTAAAGGCAATTACCAAAAAGAAAGCTATGTATCTAGTCCAGAACAACGGCCTATTGAGAATGTTAATTAAAAAGGAGTATAGAATCTTTTTTTTTTTAAAAAAAAAAAAAAGCTCCACAAGGTGGAAACTGGCTCATCTTTGAGCTGGAAGTCATCTGGAAAAGTGTGGCAATATCACAGAGTAGACGTGGAAGTCAAAAACAAATCTCAAAAGGCAGTAATAGACTCCTTTCAAACAATTGCCAAGAGTTACTAGGAAACACAAAATCAGAAAAAACTAGGTCTCACATCTTTTGGCCATGTCATGTGGAGGGAATTTGCTGGAGAAAGCAATTATGTTTGGAAGAGTTAGAGATAAAAGGAAACCAGGCCATCAAAGAAGTCCATGGCTGGACACCATCAAAGGTGACACCCGCCAAAGCATAGAACAACTCAAAGAAATACTGGAAGATCAGAAGATGTGGAGAGTCCTGGCCCATAGGATCACCAAGAGTTGGACACGACTGAGTAGATAACATCATCATGATCATGACCATCATCATCATCATCATCAGGAAAAGAGCTTGTCTTGCGGGGGGAAAAAGCACCTCCCCTGATTGCAACAAAAAAAAGCAGTTGACTGTGCAGAAACACTTCTATATTTTTAATCTTGTCTTTGGACCAAACATATTTATTTATATAACCCTAACCCTTTACACTTTCAATCAAGACAACCTGAAAACTCTCCTTTGGAATGCAAACAACAACAAAATGTTATCATCCTTAGGTATGATTAAAGCTACCATCCCACAGTTTTCCAAAAAGAATCTTGTTACCATAAAAAATAAAAATAAACAAAAAAAAAAAACTACTTATCATCCGGACAAATTTTAACCGGGGAGAAGAGGAGTGACTGCAAAGGTGAATGTATTGGAGAGAAGTCATGTTGGCCCTTTGATCAAAAGTAAGACAGACAGGTGAAACTTTTGGCAGGACATGTTAGAACATATTTATCCACTGCTGTATGATAAGGACCTCCTTCATATTTGATAATACAGTTCAGAGGTCCAGGTGGAGTAGCTTCCTGGGCCAGACAGCTCAGTTGTTGTTCTGAAAGGATGCATATCATCAGAATTCTAAGATGGCGGCGCCTGGAATGGCTGCAGCTGCATTGGCTCTTGAAGGCAAATAGTTTTGGGAGGGATAGTAAGGGCTATAAGCCA
>NC_139514.1:112734497-112744047 GCF_947247035.1 Vipera ursinii
CATTTAAAGCAAACACTGCTTCACAGAGTGCACATAATTTGTACGTAGAATTCCTGGCCACTAACTTTGATGGCATTAGAAGAGTATTGAGTAAAACATGGAAGAGAGCCGTTTCAATAGCTATTAGCGATGAGAAACAGTGGATGGAAAGTAAGGAGAGAAGCAACTTACTGTAGAAGTAAGGAAAAATTTCCAAATAGCGAGAACAATTCACCAGTGGAACGGCTTGCCTTCAGATGTTGTGGGTGGCTCCACCATCACTGGAGGGTTTCAAAAAGAAAAAAGAAAAAAAAAAAAGAAAAATGTCTGGAACTTGGAAATGTTATACATTCCAAAATCCATATCTATTTTTTTTTTCTATATAGCCCCCAAATACTGCACCTGAAGACAGGACAAGAAGTAATGACCGGGAAACTAATCAAGGAGAGAACCAATCTAGAACTAAGGAGAAAATTCCCTGACAGTTAAAACAATTAATTGGTGGAACGGTTTGCCTTCAGAAGTTGTGGGTTCTCCCTCAATGGAGGAGGCCTTTAAAAAAAAGACTGGACAGGCACTTCTCTGGAATGGTGTAGGGCAGGGGTAGGCAACCTTGGCTCTTTTATGAGTCGTGGACTTCAGCTCCCAGAATTCCTGCGCCAACTCTGTTATTCTATTCTATTTATATTATATTTATATATATATGTATGAAAGGGACGTGGTGGCTCAGTGGGTTAGGACGCTGAGCTTGTCGATCAGATGGTCGGCAGTTTGGCGGGTCGAATCCCGAGTGCCACGTAACAGAGTGAGCGCCTGTTAGTCGTCCCAGCTTCTGCCAACCTAGCAGTTTGAAAGCACGTAAAAAAAATGCAAGTAGAAAAATAGGGACCACTCCGGTGGGAAGGTAACAGCGTTCCGTGCGCCTTTGGCGTCTAGTCATGCTGGCCACATGACCATGGTGAAGTCCTCGGACAAGCGCTGGCTCTTCGGCTTTGAAACGGAGATGAGCACCAGCCCCTAGAGTCGGAAACGACTAGCACACATGTGCGGGGGAATCTTTACCTTTTTATATTTATTAAATTTTTATACCGCCCTTCTGTTAAATTAATTTGCTTGCTGCCAGACATTCTGATGTGTGTATGTGTGTGTGTATTTTGCCATCACTTTATTTTAAAAGGGTTAAAATTTATCTTGAATACTCTACAGTACCTTGCATAATAGACTGCTAAAGTTACATAGACTTTGCAGGTTTCTTGTTTCGTTTTTTTTTTTTTTTAAATAAGTGAAGTGTCAATTAAGTAAACATACTAATGTCCCAGGATGGGATCAGAGTTATCTTTCATTCGGTGGGCAGTCAATGACCACTACTGGGAGGGGATGGCAAATGAACTAAACGCCCCATAGAAAAATTACCTAGCAGCAAAACGCTTCTGTTGACGATTAGCTTAGACTTTCTAATACCCAAAGGGTCCATGAAAAATGTAGGTGGCTTAATAATATAACACTGATATTCATTTTGTATAAGGTAGCACAGCGAGGTTCAGAATCCCCGTGTAGATTTCTGCTTTGCCTACCAATTAATCACCTAGGGCTCAGCAGGAGGATTTGCTATAATTCTAGATCATGATGAGGGATGACTTGTCTGCTGAAATCCAAATTAGAGCATCTGTCTAATGACTTGGTTCACTTTATTTTCTTCTTTCATATCCCTACTTCTGTCTGCATGTCTACTCATTCTAAGATTTTGTATCCGCTACTAATCTGCTTTCCTTTATCTTTTGAAGCTCTATAATAATCTAAAATTGCAGACTTTATTATTATTATTATTTTATTATTCTATTTTTTTGCACAAACAGAATCCTTCCATCCTGAAGGAAAGATAGGGTGCTGAATTGTTCTACTAAAAAGTTCTGCTAAAAAGCTCTACCAGTTGGGTCCCTGGATTAATGGTTAGAAAAGAGCAGCCACTGAATGAGATGGAAGGAGATGGAACAGGACTTAGGAATCATCATCTTAGTGGTACCAAAACACCAAATTTATCAAATGCTACTTCCGTCATGGCCCTGGGGAAGCAGCAATGCCAACACGATACACTAGAGGGTGCAGTGCGGAAGGAAAGGATCAGCTTTGTTTTCAATTGTTTGCTTGAACTTTTTTTCATCCAGCGGGTGAATGGGAATTATTGTGTAATTTGAAATGGAGACCACTGACTTGACACATTGCATAAGTTGTCCACAATATGTGATATTGTAATGGTAAGGGATAATGGTAAAGAGCGGTGGTGGTGCAGTAATTAGAATGCAGTATTGCTGGCTAACTCTGCCCACAGGCAGGAATTCGATCCTGACCTGCTCATGATTGACTCAACTTTCCATCTTTCTAAGGTCAGTAAAATGAGGACCCAGATTGTTCGGGACAATATTCTGGCATTTGTAAACCACTCACAGAGTGGAGTGATGTAAAGAATTATGGAGTGGTATGTAAGTCTCAGTGCTACTGCCATTGCTAATGTGCCACTAAGATGCAGAAACGTTTGTGCTATTAAGGAGTGTTCTTTCCATTTGAAAGATTTGCTATGTACATATTTTCTTTCTTGCAGTTTACTCACCAGCCCATCCTCAGGTTTGCTTAATGCAGATAACTTTTGTACCAATGTATTTTTTTGGCACAATCAGAGAGGATTATTTGTTGTTGTTGTTGTTGTTGTTTCTGGTGATTACAGCATTAAGTTTCATGGTTCCGACAGATGAAACTCTTCAAAATAACCTCGAGGCATTGTTTACCTTAAAGATTCTTTTATTCGAGTAGTATAATATCGGCACTTCTATAATCAAAGCCAAAAACTGAATTCCCCTCCCCTGGGCACATAATATCAAAGCACAATTCCCTCCTTCAATTTGCAGTCATAAATCACGCTCCCCAATTAACTTGAAGCACGGGCTTCCTCTCTAGCTCTCCAGCCCGCCAATTCTTTATCATCTCTGATTTCAACAACCTTGATTCTCACACTAGGCTCAGTGTTGGTATGTCTAGCTGGACTCTCTCACTTAGCATCCCCACCCCCAGCATCATCTAACTCTAAAAGCGAAAGGAAGAAAATGGCTACATTTCCATCTGTTGTCAATGCAAAAACATCCGATGTTAGCAGCGTTGACATTAAGCTTATTCTATGGGGATGATATACAGTTAATGTTGCAACAGGACTCCATGGAGACATCTTGACTTCACTAGTTTTCCCCTTCCCTCCCCTCTTCTACCTTCCTTCCTCCCCCCCTCCCTTGTTATTTTATTTTGTAAATTCAGTCTTGAGTTCTTTCAGCTGAAGAATTAGGTTAAAAGCATTTAAGCAAATAAGACATAAATAAAATTTAGTATGCATCAGTAGTTCTGCAGCTGGATTTTCTCCAGCGAGT
Organism: Vipera ursinii; assembly: GCF_947247035.1. Classification (NCBI taxonomy): domain Eukaryota; kingdom Metazoa; phylum Chordata; class Lepidosauria; order Squamata; family Viperidae; genus Vipera; species Vipera ursinii. The sequence goes on from NC_139514.1 coordinate 112,737,890, forward strand.
TATATTTGCATTGATTTTGGAACAAAACAAAAGGTTTACTAGTGCCTCATTACCAAACTGCTGGATTTTTGGTAGTTAAATGTCTTTAATAATTGAAAATATATTAATATGCATAGCTATTAACGAGTGAGGCTTCTTAGCCCAAGTAGACCTGCTCAATCAAAATTCTCAAAGTGATTTTTCACAACTACAGTATGCTGATGCATTGTTGGGTCTGCAACCTGTAAATCTTTAGTTCTCCCACAGAAGTGAATTAGGGTCACTTCTGGGTTTCAAAATTCCACCTAAGTAAAAGTTGGAGTTGGTGGCCAAGTATTGGGATTTCAAAACACTTCCCTGACCCTTTGTGCTGATCTGGAATTTTGCAGCTCAGCTATGGTAGTGCTCCTGAGGTTGACAGAAACGTAGGATTTTTTTGAACTTAATATGAATAAGGATACCTCTATGGACATGGTTTGGGATGCTAGCAAGGCCTATATGAGAGGGGTGTTGATATATATGAATAATAAATTTAGATGTGCTGTGGAAGCTAGGAGGAAAGAATTGGAGAATGAAATAAAGGAAAAAGAAAAGGCTTTGATTTTGAATCCGGAGGATGTGAAGTTTAAGGAGGCTATTAAACTGTTAAGAGGAATGGTTTGAGTATATCCAGAATAAATATGGGACAAATGGATTGAGTATATCCAGAACAAATATGGGACTAAAAAGTTTTATGTAGTATTTGAATAAGTCTTCCCTTCTTTTCTCTTTTTCTTTTTTCTTATTTTATATATTTTATATTAATAGTGTTTGTAGTTATCCTATATGAGCTAGAGAGTGATAGATTTTAGAATTTACGGTTGTTAGCATATGGTTGTTTATGATTCTTTTTTTTTTTTATACCTTGTACTTAGCTCTGGGAAGTGGGGGGGAGGGGAAAGGAGGGAGGGATAGGGGAGGGGTAGGGGGGATTGTTAAAAGTAAAATGTATGATAAAACTTTTCAATAAAAAAAAAAAGAAAGAAACGTAGGATCTGCAGATGATGTTACTCTGGATTCTCCTACAAGTACATACTCACGGCTCTTGCTCATAAAGTTTGTTAATTTCACTGCATTGCTCATGCTGTTGCAATTCCCCATAAACAGAAGATTTATGTTTATTCTGCTGCTTGAATAACAGGCAATCAATTAGCATGCGTCTTCAACTTTCTTTTTTAAGGACAGAATGACATTTTTCCTCAGCCATGCCAACGTATTTGCTGAAGCTCCATTTTACTGTGTTTTGGCTAATCTATTTGATTTTGTTAGACGGTTAGATTTTATTAGATCTCCAAAGGATTACCCTTGGGTGGGTTTCTGTCATTGTCTTTCAACCATCCATATCCTCCAGGCTTTCTTTGGGACTGAGATGTTCTCACTCACCATTCCTAATATGCCAAGTGATCAAAGAAGCCGGGAACCATTCACACAGACACTTCTATAATTCAGAAGGCGAGTGAACTCTCCACAACTCTCTGCAGGGTATCATCAGTATTTATTAAGCCTTTGTTAGTCCTTTGAGGTATTCCTCCGAGGCAATCTAGACAAGAAGCACAAGCAGGAGTGAGCTATTGTGAGAGAACAAAATATTGAAAGACTGAAAGTGTTACTTTCCTCTTTCCCCTTTTTATTTATTTATTTATTTATTTATTTATTTATTTATTTATTTATTTATTTATTTATTTATTTGATTTATATACCACCCTTCTCCTATTTTATTTATTTATTTTATTTATTTATTTACTCTCTGGGAAACCATGCCCTCTTTCCTGCTTTTGGCTACGGTGATTTTTAAATGCCAGTTGAGGGATGCTTAGTGCTCTCTAGCCTTGATGATGTTGCCTGGTTTGGGTTGATGGAACATCTCCAAGAAAACAACCAAGTTCGGAGAGCGCCAAGGACCCCTCATTTCCGTGGTGATGCAGTGGTTAGAATGCGGTACTCCAGGCTGACTCTGCTCACTGCAAAGAGTTCGATCATGACCGGCTCAAGGTTGATTCATCCTTCCATCCTTCCAAGGTCAAATGAGAAGCTAAATTGTTGGGAAGGGGGTCAATATGCTGACATTATAAACTGCCCAAAGAATGCTGTAAACCATGGTGCAGTGGTATATAAATCTAAGTCAGGACTGGCTGAGGAATTCTGGGAGTTGAAGTCCACAAGTCATAAAAGGGTCAAGTTTGAAGACCCCTGGTCTAAGTGCTAAGTTGGTTTGCACCATTTCAGCTGAAGCGGTAGCTAATGTTTTGTTGCCCAGGCCCAGAACGGACTTCTGGAAGTGGCATCCACACAGAGAACCGGTTGTTCACATATTTGAATCCCACCACTGACCAAGGCCATTCACACAGATCATTACAATCTCCCAAATTGACCATATATTGACACTGCCATCATTGACCTTAATTTTAAAGCTACAGCCGTCTTGCTTTATCCTCTAGCCAAGCTCAATTAATTGGGGATTTCCCAGTATCTTTTTCGAACTTCTGAATCAGGAGAAGCTACAACCTTACACATTTTTAGTTAGGAAAAAAAAGAAATCAGAGAGGCCAAATGGAACATTTCCTGAGAGAACATGGATAAGTCTGTACTGTTAATTATTTTTTAAAAAAAATATAGCCCTTTGGTAAGTTTCAATATATGAATATACAATTAATGATAGCAATTATCTTTCTTAAGTGGCTATTCAAACTTCAGAATGGAGGTACCTGTGGAATACAACCTTTGTTAATTGCTTTACAAATAGGCACGGTTTGCCACTTGCATCCGTAGGAGGTCAGCCCTCACAGATTCCTGCACTTCTGAAACAGAAAATACGATTATTAATAGATAATAACACGGCAAGCAAAGAACTCACAATTAAATTTCAGTCTAGAGCTAGGCACAAATCCCATTTCCAAATTCTCCCTCCCACACAGAAGGAAAAAAATGTTAAGAGAAATCGATCCTCAAATTTGTCCAGGGGAAAATAGGTTCTCCAATATTTTCTTGGGAGTGTGGCTTAGTCATAGCAGTGACAAAAACACAGAGTTTTTTTGTTGTTTCCCTTTGTGAACTTTTCCTAAGATTGTGAGGTAGATAGAAGCTAGCATGTGTCTGTCTGTCTGTCTGTCTGTTTGTCTGTCTATCTATCATCTATCTATCTATCTATCTATCTATCTATCTATCTATCTATCTATCTATCATCTATTTATCCTCTCTCTCTCTCTCTCTCTCTCTCTCTCATCTATTTATCCATTATCTATCTATCTATCTATCATCTATCTATCTATCTATCTATCTATCTATCTATCTATCTATCTATCTATCTATCTATCTATCTATCATCTATTTATCCATTCTCTCTCTCTCTTTCATCTATTTATCCATTATCTATCTATCTATCTATCTATCTATCTATCTATCTATCTATCTATCTATCTATCTATCTATCATCTATCTATCATCTATCTATCTATCTATCTATCTATCTATCTATCTATCTATCTATCTATCTATCTATCTATCTATCTATCATCTATCTAATCACTTAAGTGTTCCCATCCATACCATTAGATCCCATAATAATGTATGGTCCATATATTTTTATGATATAAAATTGATAGATTTTTTTAAAGAAAATTTCTTGTCTTTTTCCAACTTTTTTTTTGATGACTGGTCTAATTTATGCCCCAGTCAAACTAATAATAACCAATTCATTCATATTTCATTTATATTTACTCACATCTATATACATTTACCTAGAGATACATCTAAATACAATGACAATTTGTCCTGAATAGGTATTTATAGAAGCTGGAAACCACAAGGGTAAATAAAGTCCGTCACTATCAAAAGCAAAACCCTAGCAATTTTTAATGCTCAACTACCTATGAAATCTGAAATCCAGTTGTGGCAAGGAAAACAAGTAGTTTATAGTCACCGAGTCCTTAATGATTCTGAGATCTTCACCCAGAGTAGAAAGTGGTTTTCATCCAAGAATTAGAGTACCTTATTTGAGAAGGCTAGAGAATCCTTAAGCAGAATGTGTCCATTTGTTATATACAATATGAACTGGGAGGTCATGCTGAGAAGAACCACCCGCTAGATGTGCACTCCTGATCTGTGGCCCAGTTGCGGGCCACAACCAGTTGGGAACCAGGTCAGTGTATGCGAGCATGTATGTAAGTCTGTATTTGCAAAACCATCCCCTATCCCAAACCCCCACCACCAATCCATGGAGCCAGAAAGGTTGGGGACCTAGATTTTTAGTAGTCTAGGAACTTTCTCAGTTGCACCCATTTCACTCTGCAATGGCTCTGACTCTGTCTCTCTCTCTCTCCCTCCCTCCCTCTCCCTCTCTCTCTCTCTCTCTCTCTCTCTCTCTCCCTTCTTTCCCCTCTCTCTCTCTCCCCCTCTCTCTCCCCGCTCCCTCTCTTTCCCTCCCTCTCTCCCTTTCCCTCCCTCTCTCCCTTCCTCTCTCTCCCCGCTCTCTCCCTTTCCCCCCTCTCTCTCCCTTTCCCCCCCTCTCTCTCCCTCTCTCCCTTTCCCTCCCTCTCTCCCTTCCTCTCTCTCCCCGCTCTCTCCCTTTCCCCCCTCTCTCCCTTTCCCACCCTCTCTCTCGCCCTCTCTCTCGCCCTCTCTCTCACTGTTTTCTTTTCACCCACTCTCCCCCTCTCCTTTTTGACATTTTGGAGAGCTGTGAAAATGGTCCTTTGCATGATGAGTTTTACAATGTCAAGACTGCAACATGTGAATTGGTTTGGTCTTCTTGTCATTTTCATTGAGTTATGGCATTATGAGTCAGTAGGATGGGAATAATGATGGGAATAAATAAAAACAATGGGTAGATGACAATGCCAAAAACAGTTATTAGGTCTTCATCAGGCTCCCATGCATGGCACCACATCAATTTGGAATAAACACACCCCCATCATTTCTTTGAGGCATGCAAAAATGAATCTTTTCCCAGGTACATTGTTTAACAAAGTTGTCAATATTTTCGCAACAATTAACGACACAAAAGATTAGATAAATTGCATTTTCTTTGGCAAAAAAGTATTCTGTAATAGCCTAAATCATTATTATGAAAACACAGTTCAGGAAAGCTTAGAATTTCAAAGAACGGGGATGTTTTAAGATTAAGCACAGAATGAACTTGTGCATTCTTTTCATTTACAATATTATTCAGCAAGTGGTGGCTTTGGGTGACAGAACATCGCTAATGGTTCTGAAAGTATAGTGGGATAAACATACATTATTAATGCATTTTTTATGAGAAATTACTAAAGATCAGAGTTCCACCTCCACATTGTTCCATAAATATGCTAGAGCCTTTTACAAATACCTTCCTAATTGTAGGCTTATTTTGCTAGTATTTGAATGTAACTGTAAAAGTGATATATTACAGCTAACTCACAGGAGCATCAGAAGAAACCAGAAGGAGCTGCCTTCATAAGGGTTGAAAATTTCAAACTTTAAGAGAAGTTCCCCCAAGAGAATAATGATGGTCAAAATCCAGTTTATCCAGACCAAATTTTGGGATGACATTTTCAAAAGGCCAGCTCATTTACAGAGGTCTTTTACATTTATTCTAAAGAAAAACAACAACAACAACAACGTTTTGATCAGAAAAGTTGACTGTTTAATTTTCTTTAAATTGTCCAGTTACTTTCCAAGCCAAAGAAGACATCGTAAAGCTTCAAGCGTTCATACTGGTGATTTTTCAACTAAATAGTGATCAGGATTGGACCAGTTTAGCTTTACAGAATCAACCTAGTTTGATTAGGTAATTTAGCTGGACCCCAATTGTTACTAAATTTTAAGTATACAAGTACACACCCACACACCCACACCAACACACACATTCTTGGAGTGAATTTTATGCTTCACCAGGGTTCCTTTTCAATATGCTGCAAACCATTTGGAAAAAAAAACAAAACTATCAATCACTATCAATCCGTATCCCATGGCCTGCCCATACTTTTCTACAAATCATCTGCTAGAACTTTCTGCATACACATATTGTTACTTATAGAAGATAATGTCGAGAAGCCCTGAATATTGATTACTGTATCTTGCCTATGGAGGCATTAAGATAAGATAAGATAACCTTTATTGTCACTTTTTTAAAAAAAAACTGTGGGCACAACGGCACACATCAG
>NC_139514.1:112744247-112834247 GCF_947247035.1 Vipera ursinii
TAGGGGATTGTTGAATTGAAATATATTAAGTGATAGGCAATCTTCTTAACTTATTAATAAAGTTGAACTGTTGGGGCCAGAATCATATATTTTAAAATCCCAAATCTCTCTCTCTCTCTCTCTCTCTCTCTCTCTCTCTCTCTCTTTCTCTCTCTCTCTCTCCCTCTCTCATTGCAATTCTTAACATTTATTGTTTTTCAGACATTCAAGGAGACGTATGGTTTGATGCCTTTTTAACTCTTTTAAATCTTTTTAATTGCTGCTATATATTTTTTCATGCAATTGCAAATATATACAACATGAAGAAAAGTCAATATGGGAAGTACTGGTACAATCAGTAAATAGCATTCTACTTTTGCATGGAATAGGATTATACAACAGGCATAGCGGAATTTTTGCAAGAACAAATCAACCATTTGGGTTCCATTTTCTCAGAGATACGGGATCAGCTGGTCTAAGAAAATGAATGTGGACCGCCTACAATTTGGTTTTGAGGGAGCTGGGTTTGGAAGAAGTGGTGAAGTAGAAATGCCCAAAATGCAGTAAAACCTTGTGTGCTAAGAATTCTAATGTGATTTGGACATTTTGCAATTCTCTAGAAAAAGTCTTGACTTAAATCACACATGCCATTTTCAGGGCACCAAATTATCACAGCAGGCCACGTTGACAATAGACCTTAGCCTGGTTTCATGTAACACCACCAGAATATCATGCCATTGGAAGAAACTGCAGTCATGAGTCCCAAACCATCTCTGGATTGCTAAGTATCCAACCTACATCCGAGGACCACGAGCTGTGATTAGTTGTCTCTTCTTGCTGTGGTTCTAGGAACATCAGGGCTCTTGACCTACAGTGAAACCTTGGTATACTAGTGTTTGTTTATTCCAAATTGTTCTTTAAACTGTAGTGTGCATCTTCTACAGCAAGGTAATCATGCAAATTATGAAAGCTTCATCAAGTCATTACACAAATGGTGCATCAATATACAATCAGATACGTATCATACCGTGAGAACTTTGTCCATTTCAGCTGAAGATTCTGGCACTAAGGATCACAGGCATGATGATCTGCACACCAGAAATATACAGAGTATTGTGCCTGTGTGTATTATATCAGAGAACCACTTTATTTTCATATATAAGTAATTGAGCAGCTTCTTCAGCTATAAACAAACATAAAATAAAATGCATATAAATCATGTACTAGTGGTAAACGGTGAAATAGAACAGAACACAAAGACTTACACTGAGTCCCAAGGTGGCGTAAACATAAATTATATTACATTTAAACTCATTAAATTTAAGAATGCTAATCCAGAGTAGAAAGTAGAGGGATCCTGGGAATATGTGGGAAAACAGCTGTTCAGCTAATGCTAATAATGGGGGGGTAGATGTACCCTCTCCTACTTAGGGAAACAATTTGGAACCATGCTTTCCATCTCTGCTTACAGACTTCATATTTTAGTTAGGTGTACCATAAGGTAAAGGTAAAGGTTCCCCCGCACATGCGTGCTAGTCGTTTCCAACTCTAGGGACCGGTGCTCATCTCCATTTCCAAGCCGAAGAGCCAGCGCTTGTCCGAGGACGTCTCCGTGGTCATGTAGCCGGCATGACTGGACACCAAAGGCACACGGAACACTGTTACCTTCCCACCATAGTGGTCCCTATTTTTCTACTTGCATTTTTACGTGTTTTCGAACTGCTAGGTTGGCAGAAGCTGGGACAAGTAATAGGCGCTCACTCTGTTATGCGGCACTCGGGATTCGACCCGCCAAACTGCCGACCTTCTGATCAACAAGCTCAGACTCCTAACCCACTGAGCCACCGCGTCCCTAGGTGTACCACGCAGGAGATAAAAAAAAAAAAACAATTTTACCCTCTGCTGGGAATGGCTTGCTGCATTGGCATTGTGGGTTTAATATATATTAAAAATAAAAAAACTGCTTTGCCCAACCAGGCTCACCTTTAATAAGCACACCTGGATATCCTTAGCAATTTGCCTGTGGTTTGTTCTCCAAGCTGGTTTCAATATAATTTCTGAGCGTTTGGCTACCAAACTAGGTAATCTCAATGGCAGGATTGTCTTGTCCTATTCTCCTTAGCTTATAAATGTCTTGTGTGCCAGCGTAGTCAGTTGGCCGCATGATTGGCTATTCGTTTGGAGCTACATTTGAATTCTGAGCAGTTGATTGGTCGCCTCGTTGATTGGCAGTTCGAATGGTCTGGTTCCTTACATATTTACATGCTGGATCTAGATCAATACGCATGTTAATTGCTCCTTGGGTAGAATACCAGGGTTCAATAAATTCATGCGGGTTGATGGCCTGGTGGGAAAGGGAGGGGCAGGCACATTTATGCATGCTTGCACATACACGCTAATGTGGCTGCACACACGTGTGCATGAACAGGGCACAAGCATGTGTGCTCCGTAAATGGAGCTCCTAGTGCTTTCTTAGCTAGCGCCAGCACAAGGCTTGGTTAGCACTGGTGTGCAACTCATGGCTCAGCTAGAGCCGGCATGTGGCTCACTGCTCAGCTAGCTCTGGTGCGAGGTTCGTGGCTCATGGCTTGGCTAGTACCAGCACAAGGGGTGTGTGTGAGTGCATGCACAGTGGCCAGCCCTTCACACAGCCCACTGACCAAGAGGCCATGGTCCGTTATTGGGCCACAGCCCATAGCTTGGGGACCTCTGCCTTAAGTGGAACACAGGCAAACTGAAAAAGATTTCCCAAAAGTGCATTTTCAAGAGGCAACTGGACTGGGCCCCCTACAGTCACTACAAAGTGAAACTGCCTGGATGAATCCCTGCAGATTTCTGGGTAAAGTTTTTCAGAAGTGGTTTGCCATTGCCTTCTTCCTAGGGCAGAGAGGAAGCGACTGGCTCAATGTCACCCAGATGGCTTCCCGGCCAAAGTGAATCTAGAACTCACCATCTCCCATTTGTAACCTGATGCTTTAACTGCTACACCAATTTGTCTCCCAGATCCATGTACGTTCAAATGTTAAACAAACAACGCAGAACAGCCATCCTTGGCTGCAAAATTGGAATACTTTGTCTTTCCAAGAGAAATTAAAATTATTCTTTTTTTAGCCAAATGCCATGCCCCACAAATCCACAATTCCTGATATCTTGCTAGATTCCCAACATAAGAGTGTAACAACAACAACAAAGAAAAAAGCAAATGCTTATTTAACCTTCAACAACTGATCCAGATTTTTAGCCTACATTCAATTCCGTACCCTTTTGGACAACAATAAATACAATTGGTTTCCACCTACCAGAATTGGACTGACAAGCTAGAATTACACTGGAAATCAAGAAAAGCTTAATGCTAATTGTGCTAAAAGAAAAGTCAGGGTCTTTTGGAAACAATTGAATATGTCCAATCAGGAATTAAAGAGTTTGCACTGATCAAGGTGAAGAGTTCAGATACTTGGGCAAATATCTTGGACAATTCCTTTCAGTCTATGCCAAAGAACTAACCCCCCAAGACAATAATGTTAATTTTAAATTCTGTTACATAAGACAGCAATAATTGCTAAATTGTGCATTAAAGCTGAATCATAATAAACAGCTATCAGCGGCTTATGGGGCACAATAAAGAAATAGATAAATAATGGGTTAATGACAGTTCATCCCCCGCAATCTAAAAAGATATAATTTGATATAAGTATAATGAAAAGGAAAAAAAGGGGGGGATTTTCAGTAGCACACATTCTTATCCACTGGAAGCAAACTTTGAATATGAATGAATGAGATTATTTCTGGTTTAACATCCAATATCTCTCTCTGTGGTCACATGCTTTCTCACCCTTCCCTCTTCAAGCTATTGTTGCCAAATCAAGATTGTATGTTAACTGGAGAGTTTTCTGCCTTTTGTGCTTTAGCTTCTTCTCATTTCTCTGAAAATTATTTGCATTCCAATGTGCTGAGTGTGAATCCAGATTCTTTACTCTCCTTCTAATTAGATAAACTATTCAGCTGTAGGGACAGCAAAGCAATTCAGGGTTCTTCTGCCTTCTGATCAGAAACTGATTATCTCAAGATGAGTCTATTTTCTGGAGTGTCCATGGGAACTGCAATTACACAACTACTGAGTTTGTGACTCAGACACAGAGAGGGAAATCAAAGGAATAAGTAATATTCTGTATTTCAGGCCCTAAAAAGGAGAGGAAAATCAATTTAATAGGCAAAAGTTTAGGCCTGGCAGAGTTCTTTTATCCCCTTATGTACTGGTGAATTATTAAAGTACTGTTTGTTCTTGTTCATACTAATTTTGGGGGAAAAGAACTTATAGCTATTTCCAGTAGTTATTGGAAGACTTTAAATTAAGAAATTGTCTTAACCGCAAGCCATTCTCTGTCACAGACTCTGCTTAGCGCTTTCTGAATAAACAGAACACACACACACACACACACACACACACACACACACACACGTATATATACGAATTATTAAAGTACCGTTTGTTCTTGTTCATATTGATTTTGGGAAAAAGAATTTATATATACAGTATAATATATAATTTTTCCAGACTCCAGTGAAATGAACTTTGCAGAAAATGAATCAAATTTCATTGCAAGTTACAGAAGAATTAACCAGTGGAATGACTTGCCTCCAGAAATTTGGGTGCTCCAACACTGGAACTTTTAAAGAAGAGATTGAAATGGCATAGCATTTCCTGCTTGAGCAGGACTAGAAGACCTCCAAGGTCACTTCCAACTCTGTTACTCTCTTATATTAACCCATAGGGCATGGCTGCAGTATTATTATTTATCCCTTCTATTATTATTATTATTATTATTATTATTATTATTATTATTATTATTATTATTATTATTATTATTATTATTATTATTATTATTTATTATTATTATTATTATTATTATTATTATTATTATTATTATTATTATTATTATTATTATTAAGTGAAGAAGAACTAAAGAGCCTCTTGTTGCAGGTGAAGAAGGAGAGTGCAAAACTTGGGTTGAAACTTAACATTAAGAAAACCAAGATCATGGCATCTGGCCCTCTCAATTCCTGGCAAATAGATGGGGAAGAAATGGAGGTAGTGACAGATTTTATTTTCCTGGGCTCCAAGGTCACTGCAGATGGGGACTGCAGCCAAGAAATTAAAAGACGCTTGCTCCTCGGGAGGAAAGCCATGGCAAATCTAGACAGCACACTAAAAAGCAGAGACGTTAACCTGTCAACAAAAGTCCGTATAGTCAAGGCTATGGTCTTCCCAGTTGCAATGTATGGCTGTGAAAGTTGGACCATAAGAAAAGCTGAGCGCCAAAGAATTGAGGCCTTTGAACTCTGGTGCTGGAGAAGACTCCTGCGAGTCCTTTGGACTACAAGGTGATCAAACTGGTCAGTCCTAGAGGAGATCAACCCTGACTGCTCTTTAGAAGGCCAGATCCTGAAGTTGAAACTCAAATACTTTGGCCACCTAATGAGAAGGAAGGACTCACTGGAGAAGAGCCTAATGCTGGGAAAGATTGAGGGCAAGAGAAGAAGGGGACAACAGAGAATGAGGTGGCTGGATGGAGTCCCTGAAGCAGTAGGCGTGAGCTTAAATGGACTCCAGAAGATGGTAGAGGACAGGAAGGCCTGGAGAAACGTTGTCCATAGGGTTGCGGTGGGTCAGACACGACTTTGCAGCTAACAACATTATTTCCACCTTTTATTGCTGGTATACTTTGGTATTATCATCATTATCATCATCATTAGACTTTGTTCTTTTGCAAGTACATTAAGAGCTTCTGTACTGGAGATAAATCCCTTGTGTGTCTAATGAAGTGTATAAGTGTAAGTTTTTGTCCTGATGAAAAAGATGTAATTTCCCTGATTGTGCAAATGAAGCTTCTTCTTGTTTGGGTTCCCCATACATTTTTTTGGGAGGGGGAGGGGGCTGATTATAGTAACTAGTTTCAGTTCTGATACTCGGGCCTTGCTTGATAGATCTGGAAGGACCTTGGAGGTCTTCTAGTCCAGCCTCCATATACCATTTCAGACAAATGGCTGTCCTGTTTCATTTTGGTATAGGGCAGAGGTCCCCCACCTGTTCAGCACCAGGGACCGGTTCCGTGGAGAGAGGTTTTTCCATGGACCGGAGTGTGCATGGTTTTGTGTGCTGCCTGTATCCCACAGATGGGGCTTTGCTCATTTGTGTGGACCAGCTGCCGGCATGCTGTGGCCCGGTACTGGTCCACAGACTGGGGGTTGGGGGACTCTTGGTATAGAGTTCTTGGTATGGTAATTATTGTGTAGTGGGATCTTGGTGACAGTAACCAGACTGGTTTAATTTGCAGAATAACAGAACTGAACTCAACTGACAGACTGACCGCTATTTGCACGTGCCGCCACTAGGCGGCGACCAATCAAATTGAAAGTTGGTTTCCCGCTCTAATACAAGCTTCAGTTTCCCTCCAAAATAAGTTGGAGACACATATCTTGGTTCAATAGTAGTTTTCCATTTCCTTTTTTTCAGGTTCCTATTTTCATGGATATCTCTGCCCTCCACCCCATTGTCCAAGCATTAATTTGTTGTTGTTTTTTTATTCCATTTATATCCCGCCCTTCTCCGAAGACTCAGGGCGGCTTACAAGCTTAGCAGTAGCCTTCTTTCTATGTATATGCCTGCTTATTAGGGCTTTCATACACCCCCCAAGCGGCATCATTACAAAGTCAGCTTAATTGCCCCCAACAATCTGGGTCCTCATTTGACCTACCTCGGAAGGATGGAAGGCTGAGTCAACCTTGAGCCTGGTGGGACTCGAACCTGCACTAATTTTGACGGCATCAAACGCCCTTCGCCCAGTGCGCTCCCACAGGGAGGGTCTGCTCAGGGTCCCACCGGTAAGAGATTGCCGGCGGGTGACACCCAGGGATAGGGCCTTCTCAGTGGGGGCACCTGCCCTCTGGAACCAGCTGCCGGTGGAGCTGAGAACTGCCCCCGACCTCCGATCATTCCGCCGGGGCCTGAAGACCTGGCTCTTCGAGCTCTCGGGCCCAGACTGAGGAGAAATTTTTAATTTAGGGTTCTTTTTAATTGAGTACAGGGTCAATTTAATATTTTTTAATTTGGTTCTTAATTTTTGTATTTTGGATTTTTAATTCCCTGTAAACCGCCCTGAGTCCTCAGGGAATAGGGCGGTATATAAATATAACTAAATAAATAAATAAATAATTGCAGGCAGCTGGTGTTACTTAAGGAGGCATTAGCCCACTGCTCCACCAAGTCTGACCCCACTTTGGCTAGGTTAACACGAGTCCACTAACGAAGAGCGATCACCAATAGCCTTGCAAAACCATCCGTCCACAATGCCATGATTATTTTGTCAAGAAAACAAGAATACTGAGAGTATTTCTGTGCCATTCCCCTATTCTGATTACCAGCATACATAGAAAAAAAAAAAGAGAATAGATTTCTTTCACTTCAGGGCAAACAAACAAACAAAAAAAAATCACACCTGACTATAACCATACGGTTTTGACAAAGTGAAAGGACTCTGATTTGGTAGATGGATTTATTTTAAACCGAGCCAAAGGTTTGACTGAAACTTATTACAACTTTTCTTCCCCTTTGCAGCTACCTTACGGGGGGGGGGGGGAAAGCCAGGGGAAAAAAATAAATAAATAAAAATCCCCAATCTGTTCTCTCTCATGATTTCACACGCCTTTCAAGCAGAAAAGAAATGTTAGCAGTTTACAGTGATGTGATCTTGAAAAATTGTGGGGAAAATAACGGATGACGTGGCGTCAGAGAAAAACCGAGTGAAAAAAAAATAACTTAGTGGGAATGGGGTGGCCATTGAATCTTTAAAAAGGCAGCAAAAGGGGGGCTGGCCTGGAATGGAAAGATTCAGGAACAGTTATTACAAATCTGTCACGTGTGTGTGTAAGAGAGAGAGAGCCAAACCCACAGCTATCAATTACAAAACATCATTATGATGATGATTTTTTTTTAAAAAAATCAAACTATCCAAACACAAATTATCTCTGCCATTATCAAACACTGCATGGTAATAAACTTCTTCAAAAGCAAATCAGTTCTTGACATCTAATTTTACCTGTGTTCCAGGAAATGATAATATTATTAGAATTCTATTAACCACTCCATAGAAATCAAGAACCAAGCGCAATAATAAGAATATGGTAAGAAGGAGAATAAGGCAGTTGAGCTAAGAACCAGATATATTGAATGAATTGGGCTACCCTGTAAGGGTAATGCATTTATGTGATTAGTGACTGTCTGTATTTTATCACTGCATTTTCGTTTATCTATGTCATCCTGCAATCAGGTTGTGCATTTATTGTTATTTTACTTTACTGATATGGTCGTAAGACTAATCAAGCAATAAACTATTACTAATGAGAATGTTTTATCTCTGTGAGACTTGCAAAGTGGTAGGTAGAATTGCTCTCACTAATTAATTGCTCTAACTGTCAGGAAATTCCTCCTTAGTTCTAGGCTGGATCTCTCCCTGATTAGTTTCCATCTATTGCTTCTTGTCCTGCCTTCAGGTGCTTTGGAGAATAGCTTGACTCCCTCTTCTTTGGGGCAGCCCCTGAGATAGTGGAAGACTGCTATCATGCCACCCCTTGTCCTTCTTTTCCTTAGACTAGACATACCCAATTCCTGCAACCTTTCTTCATATATTTTATCCTCCAGTCCCCTCATCATATTTGTTGCTCTTCTCTGATCTCTTTCCAGAGTCTCAACATCTCTTTTATATTGTGGTGACCAAAATTGGATGGAATATTCCAAGTCCTTGATGCAATTGGAAGGAAAAAATAATTGGAAAAAAATGACAAAATACTGGGACTTGAAGATCCAAGTTGAATGCTTATGGAAAAGAAATCCATTGCTATATCAGTCATGATTGGTGTCCTTGGAGCAATACCTAAAGGACTTCCTCAACATCTGGAAATATTGAATCTATTAGACCTGAATATCCTAATTTTACAAAGCAAATGCCATGCTTGGAACTGTCTACCTCAATCATTCTTAGGTACTTGATTACTACTCAAATTATTATGTTTCCACCAGCATCCGACTGTGAATCTAATTATAGAACACCCACCTGTAATAAAATAAAATAATTGGAAATCCTTAACAATATGTGTAAGTAAAGATACACAGGTGAGTCTCTGCAGATTTGCCCTGCATTTTTTCCACACATCCCTCTCTGCAGCTGCTTTAATTCCTGATAGAGAGTCTTCAAATAATTCAGTCTGAATTTAGAATTCATCAGAATTTACCAAGCCATTTTGCCATAGTCTTTGTATGGGTTTCATCCCATAGAAGGCAATGATTTTTCCCTTCCAATCAGTATAAAGATAACTGCTTACATAAGCAAAACAGGATGGGAGTTTCTCAAACTTGGCCTGAATTATTGAACAACTAAGAAATGATTTATCCTACTTTATATACTATACTCACAAAGAGTGGCATGGTGGCCTAGTAGTGAAGACACTCACCTCCCACTCGGAAGGTTGAGAGTTCAATCCTAGGTAGCAGCAGATGTTTCTCTCCTAGGGCACAAAGAAGAATATCTGCTGTGAACTCCGTATAGGTGTCAGGAAGGGCATCCAGCCAGTAAATGCTGAGTTCCACCCAGTCACCTGAACTCTACCCTGAATTAAGGGATTACAGGGTCATGAAAAGGAATTTTATATACTGTATTTCCTCCATAGTTCAAAAGTTACTAGATGTAAGTATTAATGCTCAGTTCTCTATATTCATTTTACACAGTCCAATCTTTCCATGGCTTATACTAAGTATTATAATGGTTCAAACCAATTTAAGCCCAGTTTGGAGATTTGGTTTGAATTGATTTAGAGATCAGAATCCAATCAGATGGAGATTTCCCATCAACTTAAGCATTTCCTTTTAATGGGATTTACTTCCTAAACTGATTCGAAAGGTTGAATTCAATCTGAACCAATTTGCCCAACCCTGCTGTGACTTAGAAAATATTTTCATTGATGGAGAGCAGGACACCCAAGGCAATTCAATAGGGTATTGTTCCCCCGTAAGTAATTTATATTCATCAGCTCCATGTATTTAAATCGAAAGAGAGCTAATGAAGCACCAGTAAGTGAACACCTATTGGAATGTTCCTTATTATTTTTTCCCCCTGAAACCTTAATGAGGTGTAATTACAGTTTATGGTTGTTTTGTCTGGGACGTGTATTATTTCAAGAAAGAATGGTGACAAGTCATAGCATTTTACTCCCTGAATGGCAAACTTGCTTGCAAGTATGTAAATGAGAAAAAGCAGAGAACAGCCTGGAGATATTAACATCTGTGTGAATGAAGCAACCATTTCACAATTCAGTGGACCTTAAACAAAACAGACATTCAAAGCTGTTCAGTACATGAGGCGGATTTTTAAATATGCTCAATTACCGCCTGTCGCCCAGCTGTCACCAGAGCACAGCTTCAGAAACACGGGGGAATGTTGCACTGACATTCCTTGCATGTAAAAATGGTGTTCCACAGGAACTTGCCCTGGCATACTAAAGTTGTTCATTATTCACCCTCCTTGGCAAATTAGAATTCAACAGCCACCCTTTTATATATAGGAGGTGGAGGATTGATCGCCGAGGAGAGATGGCGGGTGATTGGCTGTTTGCCATCCAGTAATGTGGCTTTGCTTATATTAGCAACCTGCCCCAGAATTAGGAGACTTGGAGAAAAGGATATCGAAAGCATAAAATAATATCGTGCAGTCCGGGCTTTTTCACATTACTGGTTCCTAATGATTTATGCTAAGGAAATTGCGAATCTAGAAATTGAATTCTGCATTGTGGTGGGGCTGTTTGGGAATAAATGAACCCAAAATACTTAATTGAGCATCTGACATAGCCTAGATTCTCCACCAAATACAAACTAATAACCTTGGTCTTAATTATCTCTTTTAGCTGCCTTTTCAATCATTATTTATTTGCCTTG
Source organism: Vipera ursinii (assembly GCF_947247035.1). Lineage (NCBI taxonomy): Eukaryota > Metazoa > Chordata > Lepidosauria > Squamata > Viperidae > Vipera > Vipera ursinii. The sequence goes on from NC_139514.1 coordinate 112,755,211, forward strand.
TTTTCGTCAGATTTCTTGACAATCAGAGTACCACCATTAAATAGTATTGTCACAATTTTTTTTTACTAACAATGAACAAATAAAGTTTAGCTTCACGCTGTGCCTTGGAGGAACCACCTGTCTGATATGATGCTTCTTTTAATACGTAAAGGCCAGGACTGCATTAGCTTTTTTTTAATCAGGGTCTCACACTAAAGACTAGTGACCCAACTTGTCAATGACCACACACAAATCCCACCATCAAAGGACCAACAAATCTCCATCTCCACTTGCAAAGTTTATAACAGTGTATCAAATGTTGCTTGTTAAGGAATATGCTACTTCTAAAGACCCCTGACTTCCATTCTAAGTATTCAAATGACCAGTGAAACTATATCTTATAGATTTATTGACAAATCCTATATCAAACTCAAGGTTATTCCCAATCAACTGCAACAAAATAATGAAAATACTTAATACATATATCTAGGGAATGGAATGGAATGGAATGGAATGGAATGGAATGGAATGGAATGGAATGGAATAGAATAGAATAGAATAGAATAGAATAGAATAGAATAGAATAGAATAGAATAGAATAGAATAGAATAGAATAGAATAGAATAGAATAGAATAGAATAGAATAGAATAGAATAGAATAGAATAGGAAGGGACCTTGGAGGTCTTCTAGTCTTGGTGGAGCCTTGGTGGAGCAGTGGGCTAATGCCTCCTTACGTAACACCAGCTGCCTGCAATTATTGCAGGTTCGCATCCCACCAGGCTCAAGGTTGACTCAGCCTTCCATCCTTCCGAGGTAGGTAAAATGAGGACCCAGATTGTTGGGGGCAATAAGCTGACTTTGTAATAATGCCGCTTGGGTGTGTGTGTGAAAGCCCTAATAAGCAGGCATATACATAGAATGAAGGCTATTGCTAAGCTTGTAAGCCGCCCTGAGTCTTCGGAGTAGGGCGGGATATAAATGGAATTAAAATAAAAAATAAAATAAAAAAAATAGTCCAGCCCCCTGCTCAAGCAGGAGAACCTATACCATCTCATATAGGTGAATATCCAATCTCCTCTTTAAAATCTTCAGTGATGGAGTGCCCATGATTTCTGAAGGCAAAGCTGTTCCACTGGTTGATTGTCCTCACTGTCAGGAAGTTTCTCCTTAATTCCAGGTTGCTTGTCTCCTTGATCAGTTTCCAACCATTGTTTCTTGTCCTCCCCCTGGTGCTTTGGTGAACAACCTGGCTCTCTCTGCCTTGTGAAAGGCAGCCCCTCAGATACTGGAACACTGCTATCATGTCTCCCCTATTTCTTCTTGTCTTTAGACTAGCCAAACCCAAGTCCCATTCTTTGTATGTTTTAGCCTTCAGGCCTTTTATCTTAGTTGCACTTCTCTGTTTTTTCCCCCCAAAACTCTCAACATCTTTTTTTGTGATATAAACTAAAACAGTAAAAAAAAAACTGGCATCCAAATTAACTTCTAATATTCAGTCCCTCATTAAATCCTGTGAGCCACCTCATCCCATTCCAGTGCTTGAGAAAAGAATCAGGTCTTAAGTACATTTTGGAAAGACAGGAGACTATCTTTGTTTTTTTTATTGAAAAGTTTTACAATACATTTTTTAGCAAAACAAAGCCCCTCCCAACCCCCTCCCCTCCCCCCAACCCTCTCCAACATCTCTCTCCCTTCCCCCTCCCCCCCAACTTCCCAGAGCTCAATACAGGGTATAAAAATACAAACAATCATAGTCTACCTTATGCAAACAACAATAAACTATTAAATCTATCGCACTTTAACTCTTATAAGATAACTACAAGCAATATAAATATCACATCAATACTTATTCAAATGCTAGATGAAACTTTTTAGTCCCATATTTATTCTGGATATAATCAATCCATCTTCTCCACTCCACAATATATCTCTGTTGCGAATGGTCTTTCAAGTACGCTGAGATCTTTGCCATTTCCGCCAGGTTGGAAACTTTTAAAGTCCATTCTTCTATAGTCGGCAGTTCTTCCTTCTTCCAATATTGCCCTACTAAAAGTCTCACTGCCGTAATTAAATTCAACATCAGCTTAGTGTCCACAACAGTAGTATCAGTAATAATGCCCAGTAAAAACAGTTGCGGACAAAAGTTTATCCTTTTCTTAAATATCTTTTGCATGTTCCACCAAATTTTAATCCAAAAAGAGACTATCTTGATGAGAAGATAGAAGCTGTGGCTAACTAGCCCTTCAGAAATATTAGCTTATATGCCCTTAAAATACCCTGGAACTTTCAACTGGTCCATAGGCTACTGTAGCGGTGCAGGCATTGGTAAACATCTTTATCATCTTTTTATTATTTTAGTTGTCTGTGGATATTCTCCATCATCCAGGTCATGGTTGTCCCAAAGCTGCTTTTTTTCAAAAGGCAACTGGACTTTCTTGGTTGTACACTTCTCATCCAAGAAGCTTCTTCAGTTCTGAAGCTAAATATATATGGGAATTCTCAATCATTCAGGCCATGGTTGTTCCAAAGGTACTTTTTCAAAAGCCAATAGTTCTGAAGAAGCTTCCTGGATAATAAACCAAAGCAACAACAACAACAAACACCCAAGAAAGTCCAGTTGATTTTTGGAAAAAAAGCACATTTGGGACAGTATTCCTTGTAGTTAAGTCACCCTTCAGCTAACAGTGTGGCGTGTAGGTGGAGATGCTTTCACCATTTTGTCCCCAGCTGTCTGCAATGAATATAAATCCTTCTATTCCCCACCATCCAGTCAGAGCTGAAGAAGCTTCTTGGATTATAAATGAAATATCTTCAAGGAAAAAACAAAGTCCAGTTGCCTTTTGGGGGGAAAAATAACAACAACACCTTTTGGATATTCTTTTAGTGTTCTCTCTCACTCACTCTTTTAAGCCACCCAAAGTTGTTGGTAGCATACAAATTAAAAGAATAAATTCAGACAGACAGACACCTTCCACAATTCCTTGCTCAGCAATAAATGTCAGTCCAATGCAATAGGTTTTAATCGGATAATAACTTAGGAAACATCTTTCAATTCGTAATGCAGTGGAACAATATGCAAGGTTTTAAGATGTCATATATTGCAATATATGATTATTCATGCTGAATCAAGTCCAGGAGGCAATGCTTACTAATTTCCATCTAGTATCTTTTAGAAAAATCAATAAACCCATATTGAGCCTTAAAACAACAGAAGGCCTCTGAATTTATGTGGGGATGTCATTCTTTGACCTCTGAGTATTTTTTATTTATTTATTTTAATTCCATTTATATCCCGTCCTTCTCCGAAGACTCAGGGCGGCTTACAAGCTTAGCAGTAGCCTTCATTCTATGTATATGCCTGCTTATTAGGGCTTTCACACACACCCCAAGCGGCATTATTACAAAGTCAGCTTAATTGCCCCCAACAATCTGGTTTTTATCTGATGGTTTTACTGTATATGAGACTGTAAGTAAATGAGCAGCATAGTCGCACATTGGCTATAGTATGTTAGGTAAGAAGACTTATATAAACATTTTAAAAAGATGTATGGATTTGTAAACTAGAGAATGGAAGCTGATAAGTTTGTTGCTGTTTTAAATGACCCAAGCTTTTGATGAGAAAATGTCCATATAGAAAGAGCTGGTACAAAACTCTAGTTGGTTAAACTTTGAGAGAAACAACATCTGCGATAATCTGGAGAAACAAGAAATAGATCTCATTGCTCAGGTATATTGTTCACAATATAAAAACAAACACAGTAAAGTAAGTAAGAAATAAAGTAAGGGGAACAACAAAACAGCAAGTTGGACAGTAACTTTCAAGTGCCAGAAAAACCAGGAGATCCAGACAGTTCAAATGGGTATAAAGATTAATTGTAAGCTTAAGCTCTGTGTAAGAATCTGAACTACTAGTGGCTAAGGGAAATTAGCAGGAGATGAGAGTATAAGGAATTCAAGGTGGGTTGGACTTAGATCCAGTGGTGGAATTCAAATACCTGAACAACCGGTTCTCTTATTCAATGTAGGTCTGAGCCTCCGAGGCCTAGAACGGACTTCCAGAAGTGGCATCCATGTACTTTCGGCAGGCTGTTCTAGGCCTGGGAGGCCTCATCCATACCTCCCAGGCCTAGACTAGACTTCTGGAAGCCAGCCAGTTCTCCAAATTCAGCAAAATTTAGCTACCAGTTCTACCAAACTGGTGTGAACCTACTGAATCCCACCACTGCTTAGATCTCTTGTGGGCACAAAGGGATTCGTGATTGATGATGTGTTTGATCCCTCCCTCAGGCTTAGCCTGACTGTCTCCTACAGTATCAACCATACAGTCTCCTACAGTATCAACCTGAGTCCTTTGGGAGAAGGGCGGTATAAAAATTAAATAATAATAATAATAATAATAATAATAATAATAATAATAATAATAATAATAATAATAATAATAATATTATTATTATTATTATTATTATTATTATTATTATTATTATTATTATTATTATTATTATTATTATTATATGCAACAGAGATCAAACACCTCCGACATGGGGCTTTTCTTCCACCCTATCCAAGGCCTGGGGGATCTACCTGATCATTAAGGATTTCTGGAATGCAGACAGATGGAAACTTCATGTCAATCCCTGACCAGATTACCTTTATTTAAATGTAAAGGTACCTTCAAATAAAATAAAAATAAAAATAAAAACATGAAATTACCCCTTAACAACAAGAACTATTGGCAAACAGTTATGGAGGCAGCTTAGACATAACGTAGCAAAAAGAAGTAGCTACTTTTGCAGAAATAAATTTATCTTATTGCTTAGCAGATAAAGCAAATAGAAATTATCAGAATGCCCTGGAAATTTAAATAAAAGAGGGAAATTAACTGGTGGTAAATATCCCTGTAGAATTAGCAATACAGAAGAACATGATGGGGGGCTGTTTGAATCTCAGGGATGCTCTCCAAGTTCCAGCGTTGCAATTTGACTTGATAGATTTTGAACACTGCTTGAATGAAAAAAGAAAAAAAAAATGTTGTTGATGATGATACTCAAAGTAGCAAGGTTGCGCTTTTAAAATCTACCTCCCCTTATGCCTGAAGAGAAAGGTTTTGGATCAGTGTGTGCTACCTCCTCTAACACATGCTGGTGAAACATGGGCACTAAACTCACAATCGATAGAAAAACTAAGAGTGGCACAATGAGCCATGGAAAAATACAGCATTACAAGACAAGATAGAAAGACCTGCACATGGATTAGGGAACAAGTGAAAGTATTATGGGAATGAAGGGATTTTATTATGTTTAAGGTTGATGTTAGTAATATTGATATTAGTAGTGATACTTTGTAATTATATATATATATATATATATATATATATATATATATATATGTGTGTGTGTGTGTGTGTGTGTGTGTGTGTGTGTGTGTGTGTGTGTGTATGTGTATGTGTATATATATATATATATATATATATATATATATATATATATATATATATATATATATATATATATATGAAAGCAGCTTTGTAGGTGCTTTATATTGGGAAATTAGTTATATAAAAGCAAATGTTTCATACTTTAGGTACAGGTAATTGCTTACATGAAAAAAAAATCATGGTAAGGGTGTAATATATGTTGTTAAAGGCATTTAATAGTTATAACATAAGTTCACAGGTTTGACAGTTCTTTGACAGCTGACAGCTCCACACGCGGCTACCGCTGACAGCTCCACTAACTGGAGAGGAACACCTGGTAACCGTTTAAATGTCCATCAGTTGCTAAGGCCCAAAATTAGAATCAAAGTCCAAGTACAGGGAATTCCCTGCGAAATGGAGGTGGATTCAGGCTCTTTGGTCTCCATAATTTCTATGGAGACCTACAACACAATCTGTGGCCTTAGCAAACAGCAAATTCCCCTAAAATCCACTAAAATGAGATTGGCTGACTTCCAACAGGCCCCAATTAAGCTTAAGGGAATAGCCACCTTAAACGTTAGATTCAGGGGATTCCAGGGCCCACTTGAAGTTTTAGTCACCCAGGGAAAGGGGGCCAGCTTAGTGGGACTCTACTGGTTCGAGGCCTTGGGTATTCGGTTAGGGGGAGTCCACCTTACCCAGGCCAAAAGCCTCGAATCCATCTGCAAACAATTTGCAAACAATTTGCAGACGTATTCGATGGTTCTCTAGGAAGGTACATTAGGCCCCCAATCTCCTTAAAATTTAAACCTGATGTCCTTCCTGTTAGAATTAAGGCCAGAAGAGTTCCCTTCACCCTCAAACAAAAAATCGACGACGAACTGGAACGCTTAGTAAAACTAGGGGTGCTAGAACCTGTGGAAGGAGGGACCTGGGAAACCCCTATAGTCACCCCCATGAAACCTAACGGTGACGTGCGCATATGCGCTGACTATAAGGCCACCCTCAACCGTGCTCTTAACCCACATGCTTACCCTGTTCCTTTGGTGAAGCACATCCTGTCCGCCATTCAGTCCAGCGCCATCTTCTCCAAGCTAGATCTCGCGCATGCTTACTTGCAGCTTCCTGTTACCAGGGAGATGGCAGACACGCAAATGACAGTTACACACCGCGGGGCTTTAAAAGTTCACAGACTGCAGTTTGGCATTTCTGCCGCACTTGGGATTTTCCAGGAAGTCATGGAGCAAACTTTGAAAGGCATTCTGGGGGTGTGTCCTTACTTCGATGACATCCTAATAGCTGGGGAAAATGAAGAGGCACTAGCAGAGAGACTACAAACAGTACTTAGAAGATTTTGTGCCACTGGGTTAAAACTAAAAAGGGAAAAATGTTCAACTGGGCTGACATCCACAGAATTCCTGGGCTACAGGATAGATGCACAGGAGATCCATCCAACAGAGTCCAAGGTAAGGGCTATTAAAAAGGCCCCTACTCCAAAAAATAAATCAGAGCTTCAAGCCTTCTTGGGGCTCTTAAATTTCTACCATACCTTCCTTTCCCAGAAAGCTGCAAGAGCAGAACCTTTACATAGAGTACTAGACAAAAATGCCCCATGGGAGTGGACCACACTCCATGAAAACTGTTTCAGGGACCTAAAAGAGCTGCTATCCAACAATTCTACCATCACCCATTATAATGAGCATAAACCAATTTGTATGGCATTTGATGCATCCCCTTATGGGGTTGGCGCCGTGCTTAGACATCTGGAGGAAGGAGGGGTCCAGAACCCAATAGCATACTACTCACGGACATTAACAAGGGCAGAGAGAAATTATGTCCAAATAGATAAAGAAGCGTTAGCCATTTTTGCAGGGGTTAAAAAATTCCACGATTACCTATATGGCAGGGAATTTACGATCTTTACAGATCACAAGCCCTTGCTGGGACTTTTCACCATGGACAAACAAACCCCCCAAATTCTGTCCCCTAGGGTTCTGTGCTGGTCCACATTTTTATCAGCATATTCATTCAAATTACTTCACAAGCCCGGCAAAGCTTTTAGAAATGCAAATTCAATCATCCATTCAGGAAGGTTGGAGCCAGGAAGCTAGAAATTAGGAAGACAAGGACCCCTCAAATCTACATTATCCCCACCCAAATTTTAAGGACAGAAGACATAATAGGATTAACCCACCAATACCAAAAGGACACCCACAGACTCAGGTCAAAGTACATGACACAGGAAATACAAAGCCTCAAACAGGAACAGGAAACAACCTCAAGAGCCCCAGAAGGTATAAAAGCCCACCACTCTGCTCCATGTGGTCAGTCTTTTTTTTTCCAGAGCCATCTTTCGGTCTGGCTCTCCTCTTCAATAAACTGCAACCTTCTTTCTAAAGCAGTCGCCATGGTGTTTATTCCCGGCTTGGACTGAACCCTGATGAAGATTTTTCCTTCAACAGGATACAATATCATCAAGACTTGAAATGGAAATTGGGTGGTCACATAGCAAGAAGAATGGATGGCAGGTGACAAAGCCAGTCACAGAATGGATCCCACTTTATAAAACTCATCCACAAAAGAGATCTAAAACAAGATGGTTCAAGAACATCAGCAAGTATTGAGGCTCAATTGGCAAAATAAAACTCAGGACCAGATTAGTTGGAAATATGTGGAAGAGGCCTTCATCTGCAGTGGACAGATAATGATGGCTAAAATAATGGTGATGGTAATGACACTGTAAAAAAAATCAGTAATTTCCATATATAGATTACTATTTACAAAAAAAAAATGACTTCAACATTAAAAACCCCCAAAAGGTCATATCCAGTTTACAAATGTTGTAACAACATACTTGAAGACTTTTTTCCCCCCACAAAATTGCTTGGAAACTATGCTGATATTCTCATTTAAAACATTAGCTAGTTTTGCAGACACATATTTCTGCCAGATATGTGTTTTGGAAGTAGATCCATAGATTTCTGCAAAGCTTTGCTAATTCAATTGGAAAGCTTTCTGGGAAATTAATTATGTATCATGGGAAGCAGGAAAACAAAAGTTTATTTTCCATCTCAGCAAGATCCTATCAAGTTGACATTTTAAAATGAATTAGTGTATCTCATTCCCACCTTATTTAGTGTGACAGTTCTAATTGTGCTAATATTCTCATCTCGGTGGCACCACTCAAAATTGGATCGTCTTGCAAAACAGCTGCTGTACTTGAAAAAGCTGCTCTGCCTTTCAACATAATGAAAAGTGCATCTCATATTTACATTACTCTTGGAAGAGAGAAGGCTATTAGTGGGACAATCACTGTTCTCAATAAACAGTGGGTTCTCACCCTTGGGAAAGATGGTGAGAAGGACATCCCCAAGGATAAACCTGATAGACCCAACAGTGGGTAAAAACAATACAAAATAACACTTTGCACAAAATACTGGCACAATTGTAACGTGTTTCTATAACTCCTAAAAACGCCATGTGGTTCCTACGAAGGGTTCCCCATCTCTCCATACTACTCGCCAAAGCTTCATAGTAGCGGTGTGACTCTTCCAGAAGAGGTGCCTGTCCTTTAATTTCAAAGAATTTTTTTTCTCATAACTACTATCCTGTTACTTGGCCTCTCATTGGGTGATTTTGGACTAGTATCTTACTCTCAGCCTAACTTACCACTCACAGTTGATGTAATAGGGATTAATTAGATGATAAGGGGTCAGGAGACTAAACAATAAGGAGGAGGAGGAGGAGAGGAGGAGGAGGAGGAGAAGAAGAAGAAGAAGAAGAAGAAGAAGAAGAAGAAGAAGAAGAAGAAGAAGAAGAAGAAGAAGAAGAAGAAGAAGAAGAAGAAGAAGAAGAAGAAGAAGAAGAAGAAGAAGAGGAGGAGGAGGAGGAGGAGGAGGAGGAGGAGGAGGAGGAGGAGGAGGAGGAGAGGAGAAGAGAAGGAGAGGAGAAGGAGAAGGAGAAGGAGAAGGAGAAGGAGAAGGAGAAGGAGAAGAAGAAGAAGAAGAAGAAGAAGAAGAAGAAGAAGAAGAAGAAGAAGAAGAAGAAGAAGAAGAAGAAGAAGAAGAAGAAGAAGAAGAAGAAGAAGAAGAAGAAGAAGAAGAAGAAGAAGAAGAAACAAAAACAACACCATAGTTAAAGATGCAGTATGTGGCAAATTCTGCAAGCCAGAAAGCTGTAAATTTAATTGATATGGCTTGGAAAGATGCCTTCTGCCAATCAGGACTTTTTCCCATTATGAAGATAAAGTGCACTCCATGCAGCATACAGTTTTTCTATCACTCCTATTGATTCTTTTCCTGCTTCTCTACCTTTATTTCTGGAGTCCTCTGAGATTTCCCTTCAAGCTATCAGGTAAGAAACTTTAACAGATTTTAAGCACCTTGAGGCTATCATTGCAAGGTGTTGGCATCTGGAGAAAAGGTCACATTAATAATGGCAAGCTAAGGATTAAACTTTCCTTATTCATGTGCCAAGGAGAAGATAAAGTCAGAGTCACAGATTCAGGATGGGAAATAGGTGTGGCCAGAGCATGGTTGTATCATGATTAGGTAGAAGTTAGACACAGAATCTCCAATGTTCCTTCTTTTTGTGCAAGATATTATCAGAGACCTTTGATCTTTGACAAAGATAAGCAACAAGTGTACAAAAGTATATTTTCAACTTGACCAAGATTACCTTGAATTAGGAGTAATGAATGACATCCCATAAACATATTTGATTATTTTTTATTATTATTTATTTACATCAGAGGTGGGTAATCTTGAGGAAATAGCATAGCTTACTGTATATTATAGAAGCATTTAAGTCCTAAAAAAGATTGCATTTCAGGAGCCTTGATGGAGCAGTGGGCTAATGCCTCCTTAAGTAACACCAGCTGCCTGCAATTAGTGCAGGTTCGCATCCCACCAGGCTCAAGGTTGACTCAGCCTTCCATCTTTCCGAGGTAGGTAAAATGAGGACCCAGATTGTTGGGGGCAATAAGCTGACTTTGTAATAATGCTGCTTGCGGGGGGGGGGGGGTGAAAGCCCTAATAAGCAGGCATATACATAGAATGAAGGCTATTGCTAAGCACATTGATTTGTGCTTTAGATTGTAAGCCGCCCTGAGTCTTCGGAGAAGGGCGGGATATGGGATAAAATAAAATAAAATAAAATAAAATTCTTTGTGCCAAACAATAGAGAAATGCTTTTTAATGATCCAATTTAAGGGATCCAGTTCCCTGTATAGTTTGGGAGTGTCCTTTTTCAAGAGAACAGAATATAATTTCTGGGATCCATTCAGAACGTTTTGGCCTTTTCAGTGCTGAATTTTCGGTCTAAAGTCAATAAGGTCCAAAAGCAATAGAAGATTTGATGGCATGACAAAAGGAAATATAATAGGAGAAGATAAATAAATAATAAATGAATAAAGATGCATTTCAGATCATGGGGGGCCGGGGGAAATGTGTACTCAAACAGCATTGAGGAAATACACTATATGTAAACGTTGGGTTTTCCTTAGCAAGATGATCATGCATTTTGAGCATTTATGAATGGGGCCATTTGAGGATTTAAAGGAATAATGAATCGACTTATTGGGAGAGATTGGAGGAACTGAATGTCATGGAATAATTAACATTCTGACCAGAGGAGGATGCACCAGAAGGCAGGACAAGAAGCAATGGATAGAAACTCAACAAGGAGGGAAGCAATCTAGAACTAAGGAGAAACTTCCTGACAGTTAGAACAATTAGCCATTGGAACAACCTGCCTCCAGAAGCTGTGAATGCTCCAACACTGGAAGTTTTTAAGAAGAGATTGGACAGCCATTTGTTTGAAATGGTATAGGGTTTCCTGCCCGAGCAGTGGGTTGGACTAGATGACCTCCAAGGTCCCTTCCAACTTCATTATTAGTATGATTATTAAATGTGTTGGACAAAAATTAAAATATTTTTTTTATTTATTTTAAATAATTAAATAGAATTGTTACTTTATTCCGCAGTGATCTGTCTCATAACAAGTTGGCCATGGTGAGTTGGCTGTGGTGAGTTAGCCATGGCTAGTTGGCTATGGTGAGTTGGCTGTGATGAGTTGGCCATGGTGAGTTGGCTGGGACAAGTTGGCTGGGGCAAGTTGTCCCATTCCCCCAGCCAAAACCTAGAAATGATGAAGGTAAAAGTAATAATATAGAAATGCAGAAAGCAGATTTCCTGCTTAAGGAAAGAGTTAAATTTAAGTGGTCAACTAGAATTTGAAGATTTCTTTAAATACTATTATCTTTTAAATCCCCACAGCAATAAATGCAAAATAACTGCAGCAGTCGATTTAAAGAGATTTGATGGAATAAAAATGTAATCTTTGGTTTACTTTATTGCTTTAATAACAAAACATAATGGGCAGGTATATACAAAATGATATGTTTTGAACTGCAAAATTTAAAAAAAATCAAATTAAATTTTCTTAAATCAGCTATATTGGTTAAACAACCCAGTCATATCCACATGTGGCACCAGCTGAATTCAAGGATATTTATTCACTCTACTAAATTCCTGAGAAACCAAATGTTAGGCTTACACAGTGAATTTAGTTTAGCATAAATAAATCTGTGAAATATCAATGCTGTGCAGTATTGCTCTTATTGCAACCAAATAAGAACCAAAGGGGAATTTTTAGCATCCCATCTGTGTATGGACATTTGAGGCAGAATCATTAGATTTGTTTTTGATTTGGCAAGGGTGTATTTCAAATACTTCAAAGCAATTATTTTCTTAATTAAGGAGTTAATATTCTCACTCCATAGAATTTATGCGTGGCCCATTCCCCTTTTGCATGATATCTTGCCTCTGTTATACTATTCAAGAAAGTCTTTTAAGAAGAAGGGTGTCTTGTCAACACTTCATCTTCCTCTCACTGGACCTGCTCTGATTTATTTAAATTCATTTCCCTCAAACCAGGAAAATGTACATGGCATGACCTATGGATAGATGAGGACTAAACTTTATGGACTGGAGCATAAAGGGATTTGCAATAGCTCATACTAGGATGGAAATTGAAAAGTTACTGTATGTCTTGCTTCTTGCCCTCATTTTTATTTTTATTTTTTGGAAATTGGAAGAAGTGGGGAAAAATAGATCATCTTCAGATATCTTTTGAGGCCTGGAGAGAACCTGTTTTAGAAACTTTGTGTGGTGAAAGTCAGTGTTTTGTCAGAGTTTTTTGTCAGATCAGACTTCACTCCTGGCATATATGGTTCTCTGGATATGGGGGTAGAAGGGCAGTTAACCAACTATGCACCATGATTTGACACTGCAGACTTTGCAACTTAGACATAGATAGCAGAGGTTGGATTCAAGTGGCAAGGAAACAATTTGTACTGTAAAGTCAGAATGAGTGTGTAGTCCCTTTTTTCATTATCCCAGCTAGCTGCAGGTGTCTTTGCTATGAGAACAGAATAAAAAGGCTGCAAGTGAGGCAACATAAATATAAGCAGTTAATAAATACAGTTAGAACAATTAACCAGTGGAACAACCTGCCTCCAGAAGTGGTGAATGCTCCAACACTGGAAGTTTTTAAGAAGAGACTGGCCAGCCATTTGTCTGAAATGGTATAGGGTTTCCTGCCTGAGCAGGGGGTTGGACTAGATGACCTCCAAGGTCCCTTACAACTACTTCTTCTTCTTCTTCTTCTTCTTCTTCTTCTTCTTCTTCTTCTTCTTCTTCTTCTTCTTCTTCTTCTTCTTCTTCTTCTTCTTCTTCTTCTTATTATTATTATTATTATTATTATTATTATTATTATTATTATTATTATTATTTATTAGAATCCTGTATAGATTCCAAATAATTCAGAAACCAATGATGCCATAGCATGTTACGTTCCCTGGTGTTGCAGTGGTTAGAAGGCAGGATTGCAGGCTACTTCTGCTGACTGACTGCGGCTGTCAGCAGTTTGGCAGTTGAAGTCTAAATGGCTCAAAGTTGACTCAGCCTTCCATCCTTCCAAGGTCAGTAAAATGAGGACCCAGATTGTTAGGGGCAGAATGCTGACTCTGTAAACTGCTTAGAGAGGGCTGTAAAACACCATGAAGCAGTATATAAGTCTAAGTGCTATTGCTATGTTAGTTGAAGGTCCAGCTATGAAAGAATAACAGAATAACAAATTTGGACAGGACCTTGGAGGTCTTCTAGTCCTGCTTGAGAAGGAGACCCTATACCATTTCAGAGAAATGGTTATTGTTATATATTAAGATGAATTAAAGGTTAGTTAGATGACAGCCAGCTGAAGATCAGCTGTGAGGCGCCCAGCAACAACAGGTGGCGTCCTAACTCCCGTCTCATTGGACCGCCCGTTTTGGTGGGACCATTTAAGGATGTGGATTGGTTATTGGTTTGTTGGCAACAGTATTTAAAGGAGCCAGGTTGTGAAGGCTCCTCAGTTCAACCACAATAAAGCTCAGTTGAAACCTTGACGTCTCGTCATCTGTCTCACCGGTCTACCCACAATACATAACAGTTATCCAATCTTTTTTTAAAAAAAAAAATCTGCAGTGATGGAGCACCCACAACCTCTGGAGGCAAGCCGTTCCACTGGTTAATTCTTCTTAATTGTCAGGAAATTTCTCCTCAGTTCTAGATTGGTTGTCTCCTTGAAAAGTTTCCATCCTTTGCTTCTTGTCTTGTTTTCAGGTACTTTGGAGAATAGGTTGACCCCCTCTTCCTTGTGGCAGCCTCTCAAATATTGGAACACTGCTATCATGTCACCCCTAGTCCTTCTTTCCATTAAACTAGACATACCCAATTCCTGCAACCGTTCTTCATATGTTTTAACCTCCCCCCTCCCTGCCAATCCTCCTTGTTCTCTTCTCTGCATTATTTCTAGAATCGCAACGTCTTTGATAACTTTGATAAAAGTACACTTTGGATAAAAGATGCCCTTTCAGGATGCCATTGCTTTGTTTATCCATTGCTGAAAGTTCCAAATACAAGTTTTTAAAGAAGCTTTCTTATACGTTCTCAGGGGGAAGAGATACTAAAAGGGGATCTTAACACAATCAGCTCTACTCTTATCATCACAGAAGCCAACTGATGGGGTTGTGGTGGTTAGAGATGATGGTACCTGTAGTTCAGTTCATCTGGAGTCCACCAGATTGAAGGATGCTATGCTAACATACCTGAGACTTGGTTTCATCATTCCTGCAAGAAGCTCAGAGCGTGACCCCCTCCGTCCACTGCAATTCTGAAGCCGACACAAATGGTGTTTAAATTTCCATTAAGAAAGGGTTTTGTGTTAATTTCCCCAAACACCCATTATAACAAGTGGCAGCGACCACAGCCGCCTACCCCATGCAGGCTTCCTAATAGAGTAAGCCAACAGCTACAAAATGAATGGGAAGATTTGAAGGTTACACACACTTCTTCCAATTTGGGGTAAACTGCTGTGACAGCTGCTTGGCCTTGAATTTTTGCCAGGACTGAAACAATGGATTAGCATGCATTTGAGTACCAAGGCTACATCCCAAACTTTGGAGCCTTTTGCTACAGTACCAATCTTTTTTTTTTACATAGATATTTAGCACCCGGAAGAAAAACTAGCACAGAAAACCCCTCACAATGGACAGCCTGTTCGTAGTGCCTCACTGCTGCTATTTCTTTCCTGTTTATGCGCACACCGTTTAAATAATTACATGTAAGTAAAACTCTTTTTTGTGGTGGGTTCCAAAGATGGTAATCATTTAGTATTGGGAAGATGGTTATTAAAAAAAAAAAAAACAGGCCAACTTGGATGATTGATGTACGTTCACTTTCCATCTCAAAAGACTGGTGTATATTTATGGTAGAATGAGAAGTCAGTACGTAGGTTGATAGGATTTGTTTCATTTTTGTTTTGTCTCTGTACTTCTACTTTATCTTTATTTTTTTATTTTTTTTGTAAATACGAAAATAATAATAATAATAATAATAATAATAATAATAATAATAATAATAATAATAATAATAATAATAATAATAATAATAATAATAATAAAGTTGGAAGGGACCTTGGAGGTTATCTAACCCCTTGGTCAGGCAGGAAACCCTATACCATTTCAGACAAATGGCTGTCCAGTCTCTGCTTAAAAACTTCCAGTGTTGGAGCATTCACTGCTTCTAGAGGCAGGTTGTTCCACTGGTTAATTGTTCTAACTGTCTTAGTTCTAGGTTGCTTCTTTCTTTGGTTAGTTTCCATCTATTGTTTCTTGTCCTGCCTTCAGGTGCTTTGGAGAATAGCTTGTCCCCCTCTTCTTTGGGGCAGTCCCTGAGATCTTGGAATATCATGTCACCCCTCGTCCTTTTCTTCATTACACAAGACATTCCCAATTCCAGCAACCATTCCTTATATGTTTTAACCATGTCCCCTGATAATCTTTTAAAGAGGCATGCATTATATTTATTGGGGGGGTGTTTCTTTTTGCATTAATATTACAAAAACAATATTATCTATTAATGGATCCCTAAATGCAAGTAGAAAAATAGGGACCACTACGGTGGGAAGGTAACAGCGTTCCATGCGCCTTTGGCGTCTAGTCATGCCGGCCACATGACCACGGAGACATCCTCAGACAAGCGCTGGCTCTTCGGCTTTGAAACAGAGATGAGCACCGGCCCCTAGAGTCGGAAACGAGTAGCACACATGTGCGGGGGAGCCTTTACCTTTACCTTTAAGGTTCCTATAGCATTTATATTGTTCTGAGTCTCCATAGCTAGAGTCAACAGAATTTGATAGTTTTATGGGACATATGCAACCCTTTGGATATAAAGTGATGTAGAAATAAGAAGTCCAGGTGCACTGGTCTATCTGAAAACCATTAACATTTTCCCACCAAAACTGGTTGTCCCAAAGATGCTTTTCCAAAAGGCACCTGGAATTTCTTGAGTTTTTTCCTTGGGTTTTTCTTGGGTTTTTTTCCTTGAAAATATTTCCTGAATGAGAAGCAACCTGGAAAAAAAAACAACCCAAAAAGTCCAGTTGCTTTTTGGAAAAGCACCTTTGGGACTTGAGTGTGTAACCCAAAACTGTTATCTTGTTTAAGTGAATATTAGATAATTGGGAAATCAACTGTTATTATATTCTGAACTTTGGGAATCAAATCCCTCCCAGTTACAACATTTAGCCTGTGACCTGAGCTGACCAGTAACTTTCTTCTTAAATTACTTGAAGGAAATGTTATCATTTATTTATTATTATTATTATTCAGTTATTGGGGAGAATATGTAAAAGAGCAATTTGTGTTCAATAAGGTAAAGGTAAAGGTTCCCCCGCACATGCGTGCTAGTCGTTTCCAACTCTAGGGGCCGGTGCTCATCTCCGTTTCCAAGCCGAAGAGCCAGTGCTTGTCTGAGGACGTCTCCGTGGTCATGTGGCCGGCATGACTAGAGGCCAAAGGCGCACGGAACGCTGTTACCTTCCCACCGGAGTGGTCCCTATTTTTCTACTTGCATTTTTATGTGCTTTCGAACTGCTAGGATGGCAGAAGCTGGGACAAGTAACAGGCACTCACTCTGCTACACGGCACTCGGGATTCAACCCGCCAAACTGCCGACCTTCTGATCGACAAGCTCAGCGTCCTAACCCACTGAGCCACTGCGTCCCTCTTTGTGTTCAATACACACCACATTTAATATACAATATGATTCATGAACAATGCATTCTGTTATTTATGTCACTGTTCACCGCCCTGAGTCCTTAGGGAGAAGGGCGGTATACAAATCAAATAAATAAATAAATAAATAAATAAATAATTTACATTACCTATGCATAGATCTGGAAAGAAAGGGGGAAAAAACCTAGATTTTTTTTTTTGCAAATCATTTCCATACTTAAATACATAGCATACATAAAATATATTCCATGTAAAACCCCGACTAAAAGCATGTATACTTCCATTCGGTTGCCAGATAAATGACATAACTACTTCCCCTGCTGAGCTAAAACTTCATTGTCCAGAAACAAGGTTTATTACAATATATGTGAGATATTACTAAACTGCAGGCGTAGACTTCTCACTGCAAAAAGACTTCTAAAGTACTTAGTTTAGAATTTCTAAATTGCTGAAACCACAGTGAGAGAAATCTCCAGAGAAAAAGTAGGGATAAAAAACAACAACAACCTCTGGGTTAACTTTCCTTTTCATAATCTTAGCATACACTCTCTCATACAACATATAGTCTCTCGCACACACAAATAGCACATGGACATAAATGGCTGTCTATGACTCAGAGAGCATCTGTTTTTAGATACATATGGGATTTTTTTTTCCAGGCTTGTTGATTTTGTTTTTAAGGCAATGAATTCCTTTTTCTTTTCTTTTCTTCATTGTCTCTGCTACTGCCGCTTCCTAAGCAATTTCAGAACAGAACAGAATATCAGAGATGGAAGGGGCCTCGAAGGTCTTCCAGTCCAACCCACTGCTCAAACCGGAAAACTTATACCATCCTAGATAAGTGGCTGTCCAGTCTCTACTTAAAAGCCTCCAGTAATGGAGCACCTTTTATTGCTTCATTGATTGATTGATTGATTGATTGATTGATTGATTGATTCATTCATTCATTCATTCATTCATTCATTCATTCATTCATTCCTTTATTGCTGCTCACCTATAGACAGAAATCTTGCTAAACTGAAAGCAACGATTTGCAGTATTTAAGTATACTCTGAGAATTTCTAGGGAGGTGCCTCTTATCTCTCTTTCAGCCACCCAAACTATTTAAACTTTGCTGTCTCTTGCAAATTTGGAATGCAGCCCCCCCTCCCCCCCACTGGGAACCCAGACTGCATTCTACCACATCTACAGCAATAATATTGTCACTTTACAAGAAATGCAGTTGGGCCTTATCTATGCTGCCCAATGGACTTCATGATCAATGCAGCACCCATGGAAAAAATGGATGAGAAGTCCATTTTTCTAGGTCAACAAGCAGGGATACAAAATCCTTTTTTGAGTGAAGTCAGCACACCTGTTCAATGATCAACAGATACTATAAGAAAATACATATCTCTTGCTAGCAACTCATTGTGTTGGGAAACAACTGGCTAGGCTGTAAGGAGGGGTCAAGCGAGTACCTAGCTTAGAGTCCATGCAACCACATGAGCCATAAGCTTCACTTCCCCCAAGATCCATGAACCCTTATCAGGTCATTCCCAAGGAAAGGGAAACAGTCGGGGAAGATTCTTGTAACTATGGTATAGAACAATAAAGTTGCTTATTTTAGCTATTTATGAATGGCTCTGGTTGCTTGCACCTGATTCGTTGCTCTCAAATGTGGCTATACTTTTATCCTTTGTGAACTTTATAAAATGCATTACACAGAATCTTGGTGCCCTAATCCAAAGAATTATATAAGAAGCTCAAAACACCAATTCCTGAAATAGTTCCCTAGCTTTTTTAAGTGGGGTCATACAGGGGGAAAAATATATAAATCTGCTGCAATAATTACGGAAAGTGTTGTCCATAATCAGTAGTTACACATCACTAATCATTATCTATAAGCATTACGACTGAAGTTTACATTAGGATCATTAAACACTACAGTTCAGGACTGGGACTCCTTGATAATCATATGATTACTAAAACCAATCATTTTCTAGTTTTCTGCATCTACTGTTGGCTCAACAAGCTTATAATAATGTTGGCCATAACATTTTGAGTGTATTTTGCATAAAATGATTTATTCACCCTTGACTGTTCAGTTACTAGTACCACTGGACGACATCCCTGTAAATTATTCCCATGAACTAGGATGTTAAAAATCATGACTATTCATTGTACATGAATTTATTAATAGAATTTCTTCAGCCAGGCATAAAGGGACTATGCATTTTTAGCTTAAGCAATTAGCACGCAAACTTTGTTTATTGCAATATTCAGTTGAATGGTTATTAAAACATTTGTCCAAAGTAGCATAAGTACATGTTTCATTGTTAAGGTCTTTGCTCTGTTACTAGTAATATAAATTTTAGATTTCCTGTAGAAATATAAATGTTTCATTGCAGATTTTTCCAATATTCTTACCTCGAATATTCATCAATAAAAGTGAATATGTCAAATTTGGCAAGAGGTGTGTGTGTGTGTGTGTGCATTTGTGTATGTGTGATGGTTAGGTGCATTCTAATAGAGATTTGACACTGGTTACAAACCTTTCCTTCCATATAAAGAGAAACCAATGAATGGATCAAATTGAATGTATTTATTCATACAACCTGATTGATTGAATGAATAAATACATAAATAAGGGTTTCATGTACAAAAGAGTAAAAAAAGACAATGGCAAGCCACTTCCATTTTTGTTGCTAAGAGAACTACCTAAACCAGGGGTAGGCAACCTTGGCTCTTTTATGACTCGTTGACTTCCTTTTTGAGGCTTTGCATTTCCTGTGTCATGTACTTTGACCTAAGTCTGAGTATGGCCCTTTGGCATCTCTGGGTTAATCCTATTATGTCCTGTCTTAGAGTTAGGGTGGAGTATGTAGATTTTAGGGGTCTTTGTCTTCCTGATCTCTTCAGCTTCTAGCTGGAGGGCTCCAACCTTCCTGAATGGATTATCACATCTGCATTTCTACAGAGCTGGTTTCTGCTTGGGGGAGGGAGACTTGGGGCTACTAAGAAAAACTGGGCATGCTTTTCTGCCTCTTTAAGGCCCTTGACGAAATATAATATTCTGCCCTTTTAATGTTTCCTTCTCTGCTGTGTGTGTATGTGTGTTTGTGTGATGTCCCACAAAAAAGCATGTGCAAATAAATATGTCTAGGTCATGAAAAGACATCAAGGATACCAAACAATCTCTTCCAAAGCTATTAGCTATTAACTCTGATGCAGAAATAATCAGTATATAATCTTGCATAATGGATCAGCCTACCGTTTTAAAATGGCTGCATTCTCTTTAATGGCCAAAACCAGGCTTTGAAAACTGTGTATGCAAAGATGTGAGAAAACATATGAATAAAATAATAATAATAATAATAATAATAATAATAATAATAATAATAATAATAATAATAATAAAATAAACCACTACATCCTCCTTTGCCCTTTTATATTCAGAGAAGGAGAGAGAGAGAGAGAGAGAGAGGAGAGAGAGAGAGAGAGAGAGAGAGAGAGAGAGAGAGAGAGAGAGAGAGAGAGAGAGAGAGAGAGAGAGAGAGAGAGAGAGAGAGAGAGAGAGAGAGAGAGAGCCTGTTGGGCCCTTTTGGTATTTAAGAACATTCTCTCAGCTCACAGTGGTCCCAAAAAAATGAACATCTGGGGTACAATTTGGCAGCATGTTTAATAATAAACAGTGCACAAAAAGAGCATTGTTACGAAAGGTGATTTCATTTATGGAATCCTCTTGATGCTTGTTCATTGTGAATGGATTTTATGGCCCCCTAGAGGTTATTCTTCATTAGAAATAGAAATTCTTCTTTTCCCCCCACCCCCAACTGGGGTGCTTTTGTTGAGAAATGAGCAATAGCATTCCTGTTGATTCTCAGAGCGTTCTTTTTTATCAGAAACAGCCCTGTGGCCACAGTTTACAATCGGAGGATATTTATATTAGAAACTATTGCATCGACAGTAATTATCTTATCAGAGAAGACAGGAATGAGGAGGAGGGAAGGACGAAAAAGAAATATCACAATTGGACACCTACTGGGTGGATAATTAAGTAGCTCCATGGTTTCTTTCATTACTACATTCAATAACAGTTAAATACCAGGGATCCTAGTCATAATCAGACATGATTTGATGAGATAGAGAGAAAAGATAGGAACAAACAGAACGATTTTCTAAAAAGTGCTGGAGGAAATTGCAAATGCTTATTTGTGTGTAACCAGCTACGATTTCCTTTTTCTTTGGGGAAATATTTGAGCTTTATTATTCTGCTAATTCTGTAAGGAGCTCTAATAATAGTAATAAGAGCCGTAATTATCAGAGCAGAAAGATCTGTGGAAACACGTCCTTCCACCCCAAAAGTTACCTTTTTATAATTGGTAGGGAAAAAAATAAACTTTAATTTAATAATAGAATAACAGGTGCATATTGGTCTGACGTTAGGTAAATAAAGGGAAGAAAATAAGACATGTTGGTCTTTTTCACCACTAGGAAAAATGCATTCCCTCAGAACCATGAGGGAACATTAGAAATTCATCTGTAACTGCATTTACAATTAAGCCCATTTAGGAACAAAATAAGCTTTAATTTAGTAATAGAATAACAGGTGCACATTGCGCTGACGTTAGGTAAATAAAGTTTTTTTTTTCTTTCTTTCTTTTAAAAAAGGGGGGAGAAGAGAAAATAAGACATGTTTGGCCTTTTCCTCCACTAGGAAAAACACATTCCCTCAGAACCATGAGGAAACATTAGCAATTCATCTGTAACTGCATTTAGAATTAAGCCCATTTAGGAACAAAATAAGATTTAATTTAGTAATAGAATAACAGGTGTACATTGGGCTGATATAAGGTAAATAAAGTTTTGTTTGTTTGTTTGTTTGATTTTGTTTAAAAAGGGAGAGGGGAAAAAAATAAGGCATGTTTGGCCTTTTTCCCCATCAGGAAAAATACATTCCCTCAGAATCATGACTAGATGGTATAGAGAACATTAGAAATTCGTCTGTAACTGTATTTAGAATTAAGCCCATTTAGTAGGTGTTAGGGAGTCATGGTTGACCTCAACAAGTTAGTTTGTGTTGTGGAGATTTCTCTGTAATACTGTTTCTCTTAACAAAGCAGAGTGACACTGCTGGAGGAGCCCATTTTTGTGATATGAAATAAAACACCATAGCTGCTTTGTTTGAAGAGGTACATTGCTTTTCAGTTACTGTAGCTTTGAGGGACCTTGAATACTCTACTTCTTTTGCAGAAAACCCAAGGAAAGATGCTTTGTTGGGATCTCCCCAGAGGTTTAGGATAAGAATTGGATTCTTCAAGTGAAGAACTCTTTTCGACATCTAATTCCTGATCTCAGGGGTTGCTTCATGGACACAAAGAAGACTCGAGTCAGATTTAGAGAAAGTGTCTATATGACACTTTTTATTTACTCGTTGTTACCCCTCAACCAGATGACAACAGATCAAGAGAAGGAATGGGTTAACATAAGAAACCTTCCCCCTTCTTCTCCTAATTGCTCACTGTATCTACAACTGCCCATTTTGGTTTAGTGATTTGGAAATAGGAGCTTAGTATTCTGTGTGGGGATCTGGCTGGTTTGATCAACATCTGGATCCTCAAAGGCCCTGGAATTAGGTCGGACCTGACCTTCAAACATTGGGAGAATCAGACAAGAATTGGTCTTAGTCACCAGCTGGGTCACAAAAGAACCCAAATTGTTTTCTGCTACACAAACATTATCCCACAGTTCAATGTAGAATGCAATTTTATTATCCACAATCATGTTCTAGCTTAGGTCCATTAACTTTCAGCAGTCTTAGCACTCAAATTACAGAAGAAAACATCAGTAATTAAATCACTCTTCCTTGGTGGTCCAGCAATTTCACTGTCAAGTGCCCCAAAGAAAATGCAACACATTTTATACCCGGAAAAAAAAATATCTTTAAAACATCTATAATGGTATGAGTTTTTACAATACTGAATGTCTACTTTATTTTTTTTCTTATTAACTGCAGATAGTCAAATGAGAAACAAGCCAGTTTTAAAATAAATCTTTTCCCAGTGTTCTCACCATGTTTAACAATCAATACAGGGCTGAAAAGTTAATGAAGTATTTAGTTACAAACTTCACCAGGGCTTAGATTAGCATTAAAGAATGTTCTTGGAACATTTCTTTAAGCAGATTAATCTTCACTGTCAGAATAATAACAAAAAAAAGTATATAACCATCACAAATTTATTTTATACTTTGCATTATGCAAACGGTCTTCGCACTCTGATTTCCCAAGCCCCAAGAATGCAGAGACTTCATACTGTTTAATATTTATGTTAAGAAATGCCAAAACATGCTTACATACGTAACAGACTTAAGGAGCCTCATATTAAGAGCCATATCTTGAATGTGCTGATATGAGATACAGGACACTATTTTTTTTAAATAATGGTCCCAGGCCAAGCTAGATTAGACTTTGCCATAATAATATTCAAAAGGTCTATATGCTACCCAGTTTTCCAGACTGATGTCTAACGTTTCCATCATCCATTGAAATTAATCTTGGGTTGTTGTTGTTTTTCCCCTGAATAAATCCATTGTATCACAACTCACAAAACCAGCCTTGTATATGCACACATCAGAACAAGGAAACATAGGTATTCACAGGAGGAACATCTGAAGAAATGTAAGCATAGTAACCAGTGCTATTTTTGTAAAAGAAAAAGGTGCCGGAACTCACACATGTCATACAACCCACCTTACCTACCCTACAAGGTTCCATCCAAAAAAGGTGCCGGAACTCTGTTCTGAGCATTCTATGAGAAAAAAAAAGCCCTGATAGTAACCATAAGGAATGACTACTGAATTCAACAAGAGAGCTGTTTGGTGTAATTGTTAAGATACTGGGAGAGGGGGAATTCTAGTCCCAACCTGAACAGAAAATCAGCTGGATGATCTGAGGTCAAGTCAATCCCTTCTCACTGTAGGAAAGTTGCAAGGACAGACCGCCTCCATTGGAGAACCTGTTTGATATAATAGTTAAGGCACCAAACTAAAAAACAGAAGACCATGAGTTCTAGTTTTGCCTTAGGCATGAGGCCAACTGGATGACCTTGAACCAGTCCTTCTGTCTCAGTCCTAGGGATCTGACAATGAAATCATGCCAAGGAAACTGCAGAGACTGGGCAATCCCCAGAGATCAAAACTGACTCAAAAGTGCCTCACCCCCCTCAGACAATACAATGGAATGCAGCACCTTTTATTAAATGGAGTTTGCCCTGCTTTTTCTATAGGATATTGATTTTTTCACCTTGGGAAGAAGGCAACTCCTTCCTTCCTTCCTTCCTTCCTTCCTTCCTTCCTTCCTTCCTTCCTTCCTTCCTTTTTTCCTTCCTTCCTTCCTTCCTTCCTTCCTTCCTTCCTTCCTTCCTTCCTTCCTTCCTTCCTTCCTTCCTTCCTTCCTTCCTTCCTTCCTTCTGTAGGAAGAAAAGTCTTCATCATGGTTCCATCCAAGCTGGGGATAAACAACATGGCAACTGCTTTAGGAAGAAGGTTAGAATTTATTACAGAGGAAAGCCAGACAGACAGATGGATCCAACAGAAAAGGGCTGAGCACATGTAGGGAGTGGGTTTTTATACCCCCTGGACTCTGTTTGGTTATTTCCTGTTCCTGTTTGAGGCTATTTCCTGTTTCACATATTCTGACCTGAGTCCAGGTGTGCCCTTCTAGGATTCTTGATGGTTGTGGGTATGTCCCAGCCCCTGCTTCCATGGGGCTGGCATATGTAGATGTTAAGCTTTTGTCTTCCTAAGCTTCTAGCTCCAACCTTCTTGATGGCTTACATTTGCACGTCTATAGAACTGGTTTTCTGCTTGAGGGGAAGGAAACCTGAGACTATTAAGAAAACTGGGCATGCTTTCCTGGTTCTTCAATTTATTTTTAGGAAATATATTTTTCTGCCCTTTTAATATTTCCTTCTCTGGGGAGCTGACTTTCCTTCCTTCCTTCCTTCCTTCCTTCCTTCCTTCCTTCCTTCCTTCCTTCCTTCCTTCCTTCCTTCCTTCCTTCCTTCCTTCCTTCCTTCCCATTCAGCATCTTTTCTCAATGTGATTTCTCATCAAATCACATCAAGATTTTTTCCCCTTGTTTTAATAGGGATTTGTTTATCTTTTACGGGGAGGGGGAGGTGAGGAGTTCCATCCTGAAGACCTTTGTGCTTTTCTGTCCACGTATGTCAAAGCCCATGTAGAGAAGACTACAAATTGGGAAAAATCTTATGAAAGTTCATGATGGCTTATAGAAAGTTCTTGTATTTGGCTGCAACTCATCTTCATCAACTTCATTTCTGTCCAAAATGTTCCCCCCACTGGATGGGGCAAACTCCTGCAATGAGAGGGGGGGGAAGGTTCCTTAGGGAAATATAATTTCCAAGCCTGGTGTCCGAATCTTCTCAACCCTCACTATGAATTTGGAGACAACAAGGTGGTGAATGTTATTGTTCCCATTTACTCACTTTCTCCTGCCCTTTGCCAGTCTTATTTATTCATAGGTGTCAATGCTGCTAACATCAGATGTTCTTGCTTTGACAACATATGGAGATGCAACCTTTTTTCTTTCCTATGCTTCATTCATAGAATTCCATGATACTGGGGGGGAGGAGGACTGTGATGGGAGTTAGTTAGACATAACAATATTCTAAAAATGTATGAACTCAGGGGCTTTTGAAATAAGAGATGATAAGAGATGGCGGGTTGGAGAACAGGAGGGAAAACCTGCAATTCAAAGGTATTGGAGAATGTGATTTATGACTGCTAATTAAAGGAGGGAATTGTTTTTATACTATCTGCTAAGGGGAGAGGAGTTCAGATTTTGGCTTCAACTCGAACAGAGGTTCTTTAAAGTAAACAATGCCTTGAAGTTTTTTGAAGAGTTTCATTTGTCGGAACCATGACAACATGGTTTCTGGAAGCAAATTGGTCCTGAGGAGTGATAAATAGAATAGGGGAAAAAATATTCACCCCAAGTCCCATGAGAATGATTATCCTTTTGCCATTTGGAGGAACTTGTATCTTCAGATGCTGGGTGTACTTCTTTTCAGGAAAATGGATAAAACACCAGGCTGAATTGCTCATACCTTCTGAGCTGTCCCCACTGTGAGCTCAGCAGAGAGAAGGACAATGAAAATGAAAAGTCCATGGTGATATTTATAGATTTATTTCCTAGCTTCATTTAGACAATTGTACAGATGACATCTGTGTGCTTAGAGAAAAATGAAAGTCCTCTGGGTTCTTTGACCAGTCTGCCTTGGGAAATAAATTCTGGTCTGACCCCTAAACTAGCCCACTACTCCTGGCTATGTAAGTAAAGATGAGTCTGTGAGTATCTTTAGTGTCTGCATTTTTTTGGATAAAGACCTATTTCCCCCACAGTGGTCTCCCCTAGGCAGTTAATACTGCAATGGTTCTGTGCATGCTCAACTGCTATATAGGTAAATTTGATGGTCTTTTTCCTACGTTTGTTGCTTTTGGAGGTGAAAAACTGTCAAAAAAGCAGGTGTAGGCACAGTTAAATTGATGTTTCACATCTGCTTTGTAAACAGAGAGCTTTTTTAGGCTTAAAAAGAATAAACACAAAATAGACCAAAATGTTGGAATTGGTTTGTTGGCAGTGGTGGGATTCAAATATGTGAACAACCAGTTCTTTGTGTGGGATGCCGCTTCTGGAAGTCCATTCTGGGCCTGGGCATCAAAAAAATTGGCTACAGGTTCTGCCAAAGTGGTGCGAACCAGCTGAAACCCTCCACTGTGTGTTGGTCAAGACATGGAAGGCATGAATTCAAATCCCATCTCAACTGCAGGTAACCTGATTTATTGTTCTTACTGGTACACTGAGTTTATTTCAGCATTCTGCAGGTAACATTAGTTTGAAAATGTCTTCATATTAAGAATGTTTCACCGAGCGCTGAGAATTAAATGAAGGAAATAATAGAATTATAGAAAGAAATAGAAAGGTAGGTGAAAAATAAGATAAACCTTAAAATACTCAATTATTTTTTGTTAGTTCAAGGTAGTCCAGTTAATTTAGAGCCAGGCTGGCTGGTTGAAAAGTATAGTATTTTCTCAATGGAAATGGTAATGAAAGCCCATTTTTGCAGGTGTCCATCTGATACTTCCTATGAACTACTGTATATCTTTTGTCACAGAAATTTCAACGACTGTGAAATTGTTCCAATTCATGAACTCATTATTGCAAGTAACTCAGTGGTGATTCTTTTGTAGTTGCTGTGTATTGAACATGCAAACACACTTCTTAGAAATATCCATTAACACTGACCCTTTCAAATCATCCTTGAAAAAGTTTTAAATAGTTCAAGTACAATTATTTATTTTACCCAGAGAAGTAATCTATTGTTTCTCCTATTGTTTTGAAATCAAGTTAGCAATGTGAGTAGATCCATTTGAATGAAAAATTCAAATTGCTAAGAAAGATAATTGATTTCTTATATATCTATGAAGGAGGACAGGAAGGCCTGGAGGAACGTTGTCCATGAGGTCATGATGGGTTGGACATGACTTTGCAGCTAACAACAACAAATATCTATGAAGATTCTCAGTCATCCAAGTCATGGTTGTCCCGAAGGTTATTTCTTTTTTATTTCCCAAGAGGCAACTGAACTTTCTTGTTCTTTCTTTGAAGATGTTTCACTTCTCACCCAAGAAGCTTCTTCATCTTTGACTGGATGGTGGGGAATGGAAGCATTTATATTCCTTGCAGACAGCTGGTTATTTGCATTCTTTTAGAGAGTCCTTAGGGTATCTTATAAAAGGTGTTTATAAGTTTTTTTTTCTTTGGAAATTGGTAAAATAACGTCAGTTCTATCTGATAGGAAAGCTGATAGGACTTTTTACTTTCATATCTGTTGGATTTTTATGGGTTGATTTTGATTGTACTTCTCTGTCATTCTTCCATGGTAACATAACATTGAGCTAGTCTATATGTAAGATAAAAAGTAGGAGAACTGGGTTTCAACTGTATCCATGCTATAAATGAACTTTACAGTTGCTTTCAGAATGTCAGATGCTTTGCGTTGTAGCTGCCCAGTTTGAATAATGGTTTAGGGATATCAAGATATTGCTTGTCAACAAGGAAATTAAAGTGAAACATTTTTTTCATCAACCTTATGTCTAAAAGAGGAACTGTCAGTAGTAAACAGGGTAGAAATAGGATAAACAACAAGATGAATTTGAAAATACCAATGGGTTGAAATGTGTTTGAATATTAGTATATGGTATTTGGGCTGTGGGTTTGATCTCCAAGCTTGGTGATTTGGCTGCAAATATTTTGTCTCTGTTCGGGGCGGATGGAACATCTTCAGTGTGCTTTGAATTTGAATTCAAAGATATCCCCCTGAAGGGAGACAAAATGTTTGCAGCCAGATTGCCAAACTCAGAAATCAAACCCACAGCCCAAATACCTATGGGTGTTATTTAACTAATTAATTAAAGAGCCTGGTGGATCAATCTCTGTCCTTTCATTTTCCTGCAGTAGTTCAACCAGGACAATAGCAACAAAAGTTAATTTTATAGCTTCTGTTTTTCTACAGGACCTGACATGTTATAAAAAATGTCTTGAGATACTGTGATATTATATTGAAACCATAAGTTCAACTGGGAAATTGGGAGCATCTTAGACCAAGCCAAGTCTCCCCCTCCAAAAACCCTAGACCAGTGGTTGCAAACATTTTGGAGACTGAGTGCCCAAACTGCAACCCAAAACCCACGTATGTATCATCGGGGCTGAGTGGGCGTAGCCCATTGGCTGGGTGTGGCCTATTAGCTGGGTGTGACCCATTGGCTGGGCGTGGCCCATTGGCTGGGCATGGCTGCAGTGGTAATGGGAGACTGGGTGGGACTAAAAAGTTCAATCAATCAATACCACCTTTTAAAAAAAAATCCCATTTATATCCCGCCCTTCTCCGAAGACTCAGGGCGGCTTACAATCTAAGAAGCACAAACCAATGTGCTTAGCAATAGCCTTCATTCTATGTATATGCCTGCTTATAAGGCTTTCGCCCCCCCCTCAAGCAGCATTATTACAAAGTCAGCTTATTGCCCCCAACAATCTGGGTCCTCATTTTACTGACCTCGGAAGGATGGAAGGCTGGGTCAACCTTGAGCCTGGTGGGACGCGAACCTGCACTAATTGCAGGCAGCTGGTGTTACTTAAGGAGGCATTAGCCCACTGCTCCACCAAGGCAAGATCTTTTTTTTTTTCCCGTGAGAAGTTGATATTGATTTATTGATTGAACCTTTTTTTGCATATGGCAGCAAAGGCCTAAAGTGAAAAGGTTTTATAAAACCCAGCTGAAGGCCTAGGACTGGGGCAATGGTGCACGTGCCCACACAGAGGGCTCTGTGTGCCCCCTGTGGCACGCATGCCATGGGTTCGCCACCACGGTCCTACAGAATTCATAGAAGCCTGGCACTCAGGAAAATTGGTCACCAACAGGTACACGTAAATAAGCAGCTGCAGGCCATTCAAAATTGACAAACCGAAAGCCCAAAAAGAAAAAAAAAGACACTTTGCCAACAGCAATCAACAGCCAGCTGAGCAGATTAACACTAGACCAACAATTAAGAAATAAACAGTACCTCAAGCAAAGAACTACCAACTCAGACAAACACGGCAACCGTAAACAGCATCCTAATCAAGGAAACACAAACACTGACAGGACAAGGTGGTTTCTTTGTGACACCAAACTCCACTTTCTTCTAGCATTGATGATGTTACATAGGTTGGTAATGCAAGAAAACATGAAAACAGCCAAGCTCAGAAGGCAGCAAGGATCCAACATAATTTGTACACTTAGACCAACCGCAGACCTCTTACTTGAATGTGGTATTGTGGGAAGTTATCCAGAGAAAGAAATATTTTGGGGAATATTAAAAAGGCAGAATATAGTTTCCCAAAGGTATAATGGAGAAGATCTTTAAAAAGACAAAAAAAAAAAAAAACAGCCCCATCCCCTCTCCCCCAAGCAGAAACTAGGCAGAGGCCAGCTTTTAGAAATGCAGAAGTGATAATCCTTTCAGAAAGGATGGAGCCAGCAAGCTAGAAGCTGATGATATTAGGAAGACAAAGACCCCTAAACTCTACATACCCTCACCCAAACTCTAAGGACAGGAAACATAATAGGATTAACCCACCAATACCAAAAGAGCACACTCAGACTCAGGTCAAAGTACATGACACAGGAAATACAAAGCCTCAAACAGGAACAGGAAATGACCTCAAAAGCCCCAGAAGGTATAAAAACCCAACGCTCCCACCAACATGTGGTCAGCTTTCCCAGAGTCACATTGATGTCTGGCTCTGCTCTTTAAAAAACCACAACCTTCTTTCTAAAGCAGTCTCCATTTTGTTTATTCCCAGCTTGGACTGGACCCTGATGAAGATTTTTTCTTTCAACAGTATATCTGAAGTAAATTTCCATGCTCCTACAAAAACTGAATCTTTGCTTTGCATCATCCAAGTCTTCACTGTAAGATATTTTCAAATGGACTTAGCTTGGGTTCCCCGTTGCTATCATCCACACTCAGCAGATACTTTATTCAAGTAAGTAGCTGAATCTTGCAAAACCCAGGAAAGAGAAGAAATTAGATAGATAGATAGATAGATAGATAGATAGATAGATAGATAGATAGATAGATAGATAGATAGATAGATAGGTAGATAGATAGGTAGGTAGATAGATAGGTAGATAGGTAGATAGGTAGATAGGTAGGTAGGTAGGTAGGTAGGTAGGTAGATAGATAGATAGATAGATAGATAGATAGATAGATAGATAGATAGATAGATAGATAGATAGATATTTTCTCTAGCAGAGAGCACAAGTAGATGTATGTCACTGATGATTAACTTCTTGGTTTAACCTACTGGTAAAACATTCTATTATCTGTAGCTTGAATGCATTCAGCTAACCACAACTAAACCACCTTCTGTGAATCTCAGAAGAGAGCCTTGCATAGGAATCATATGTCTGATCCCAGCTCTAATGCACAGATCAGTAAACCAAAGCTTTCAGAAAATGTTGGAATATATTCTCTTCTTCTGCAAATCAAGTCCCTAACTTAGAGATCCATTCTAAGCCGGGAAAAAATGGTCAATTTCGCAGTCCTTGTGTTTTTCTTTCTTGATAGGTGTATATTTGAATTTTATTATGAAGCACAAATCGCTTTTACGTTAAACACAAGCTTTTGCTTTCAGTTGTCTTTCACCCTGTTGGAAACACTCAGGCCAATTTATGGTTAATATGGCAGAGGTCTAGTATGAACCAGAACAACTGACTTGCTTGCTTTTGCAATGCAGAATCTAATGTCGACCGTCTGTCTATTAATTGATCCTCTTAGCCACTATGAATATCACCGTTGGTTTCCTTTTCTCTCTTTCTCTATGAAATTGTCCTTCTTTTTCGTCATTTTCCCACTGTGGGAAGTCAGCTCCCCAGAGAAGGGAATATTAAAAGGGCAGGAAAATGTATTTCCTAAAAGGAGAAACTTCCTGACAGTTAGAACAATTAACCAGTGGAACAACCTGCCTCCAGAGGTGGTGAATGCTCCAACACTGGAAGTTTTTAAGAAGAGACTGGACAGCCATTTGCCTGAAATGGTATAGAGTTTCCTGCCTGAGCAGGGGGTTGGACTAGATGACCTCCAAGGTCCCTTCCAACTTTATATTATTATTATTATTATTATTATTATTATTATTATTATTATTATTATTATTATTATTATTATTATTATTATTATTGGATCTTAAAGAGACAGAAAAAGCATGCCCAGGTTTTCTTAATAGTCCCAAGTCTCCCTCCCCCAAGCGGAAACCAACTGTATAGAAATGCAGATGTAATAATCCATTCAGGAAGGTTGAAGCTAAGAAGACTTCAGACTTGTAAAATCTACATACCCCTGCCCCAGGGAGCTGGGCTGGGACAGACAACCAGCAAGAATCCTAGAGTGGCACAGCTAGGCTCAGGACAGAATACGTGACAAAGGAAATGCAAAGCTTGAAACAGGAAATAACTCCAGACAATAGAGTCCAGGGGGTATAAAAACCCACCACCCACATGTGGTCAGTCTGTTGGATCCATCTTTCTGTCTGCCTTTCCTCTGCAATAAACTACAACTTTCTTCCCAAAGCAGTTGCCATGTTTATTCCCCACTTGGAAGAACCATGATGGAGACTTTTCTTCCTACACCGCCTCTCCTCCTTACTTACAGTTTACCGTTTTGATTGCCGCTGATTATTTGCTGGGGAGCTACACAGTAGATAATACTACTGTATTATTGTATGCCTTATTTGAGGCTTTGAGAGGGCATATTTCCACAAAGCTTATATCATAAAGTGCGTTCTGCTTGGGTTTTTTTTTTTTTTTGCATTAAATTCAGAAAGGGCAATTATGCAAATAGTAAGGTAAAACGTTAAGCGATAATTCTGTATCATCTTGTTGTGCTGCAATTGACTTGTGGATTTCAAAGGCAAGGTTTAAAAGAGCCCTTCAAGTCAGCTGGAGATAAAGTGGCCAGGATTGATTTACCTTGTATATTGTCTAAGGCAAGGAGATAAAGTGAAATAAACTGTAATGAATGTTCCGTAAAAGGAGGTGGGAGGAATGCCCACAGGTGTGAAGGTCTATGGAGATTCTCAGTCATCCAGGCCATGATTGTCCCAAAGGTGCTTTTTCAAATGGCAACTGGACTTTCTTTGTGTTTTTTTTCTCCTTGAAGACATTTGGCTTCTCATCCAAGAAGCTTCTTCAGTTTGGAGTGAATGGCGGAAAACGGAAGGATTTATATTCCTTGCAGTCATCTGGTCATTAGCACTCTCTCTGAGACTCATTGAGGCTACTTAGAGGTTTATCTGTGCCTTCAGGGTCACCTGAATAGTGCAAATGGGCTCCAAGAACTTTCTTGGAACTGCTGAAAGGACTGTGTTTTCACAGTTCCACACCCAACATCTTCAAGGGAAAAAAAACAAAGAACGTCCAGTTGCCTTTTTGGGGAAAAAAAGCACCTTTGGGACACAGGTGTGAAGAAATATTTGAGAATGAAAATGTCCTTAATGAGATTACAAGTTCCTGATTTTTTTTCCTCCTTGAGACAAGCCTTCTTCTTAGGCTTTGAACAACAGTTTAAAGAATGATGAGAATGATGATGGGGAAAAAGCAGGATTCCTAATGTGGGAAGTTACCCGCTCCCCCAGAGAAAGAAATATTTGGGGGGAATATTAAAAAGGCAGAATAGTATATTATATTTCCCCAAAGGAATGATGGAGAAGATCTGAAAAGGCAGAAACCATCAGCACCCAGTCTCTCTACCTCAAGCAGAAACCAGGTCTGTAGAAATGCAGATTTGATAATCCTTTCAGAAAGATTGCAGCCAGGAAGCTTAGAGCTGATGGCATTAGAAACACAAAGATCCCTAGAATCAATAACCCCCTCACCACCACACCACCCCCCCAAAAAAAAAAATCCAACACAGGACATAGCCCCAGGGAAGCAGGATATGACCTTTGGGACAATAATAGGATTAAATCACCATCATTAGAATACAAAAAGGGCACGCTCAGACTCAGATCAAAGTTCATGCCACAGAAACCACTCCAAACAAAAGCCCAAGAAGGTATAAAAACCCACTACTCCCAACAACATGTGACCAGCTTTCCCAGAGCCACTTTTCTGTCTGGCTCTGCATTTTAATAAACCACAACCTTCTTTCTAAAGCAGTCTCCATTTTGTTTATTCCCAGCTTGGGCTAGACCCTGATGAAGATTTTTCTTTCAACACTAATGTTCCTATAATGTTTGCAAACATATGTGCGAGTTAGAAAATAAAGAAATAAATAAGTCCACCTTATAAAGTTGGAGGAAGCTTGTTTTACTGTACCTGCAGTAAGTTCTGAGCTAGCTGAGCCACTGACTTTACGGCCTTGGCTATCATGACATACATTTCTAGTTTTCAATCAATAAATCAAGATTGCTTTTCATTCCAGGACATTGTATTTCTCCTGAGATTTGTCAGAATCAGGGGGAGAATTGCAGCTTACTCAGCAAATACTCCTGAATTCCTGCCACATGCATTCTCTGTACTATTCAGTGTTTCTGAAACTTGGCAACTTTCAGATATGTGAACTTCAACTCACAGACTTCCTCTGGTAGCCTTGATGGGGAGGAGAATTCTGGGTGTTGAAGTCCGAACATCTGAAAGTTTCCAAGGTGGAGAAATACTGTTATACTTTAATATTATTAAGGATTCGAGAGATTTTTGCATTTTCTCTACCTTCCTATTTTTTTTTCCCCTTCATCCAGACCATTCCAGAGTGAATATTTCAATCTCTCTTTTGTTCCTTGTCTTTTCATGATCTTTGTTCCAGCTGTTCTTTCTCACACACAAACACACTTACAAACAAAAGCTTCCTTTTATCTACCTGGATACAAATTACAGCTTATACTGTAAAATAAATTTACAAAACAGAAAAGACATCCATTTAGAAGCTGACTTTTAGTCCAGAGACAAAGGCAATCACAATGAATTTCCCTTGCAAATCTTAATAAACATTGGTTACTTTTAGAACATTTTTAGCTATTTTTTAAAATAATTTTTACAGTTATTATTTAAAGCCTTTGAATTTTAAAGCTTTTAAATGTTCCATCCACAATTCTTTATTTGAGACAGAAAGATATAAAATTTACTTGGGACAAAATGAAAAGAATTATGTTACAGAGTTCCATAGAAATATGTAGAGTTATGCTAATGGGACGTATCAAGAAGAATGTTTATAAGATAAAGTGGCCAAGGCTGGGAATGGGAGAACAAATACTTTATGATGCAGAAAAAAAAATGACAAGGAAAATATATGCATAATAGATATAGAAGGAAAACAGCAGCTGCAAAGAATATAGTGAAGTGAAAAGAGGCAGAGAAAACGGAGGACAATTTTGATGGGAGTAAAAATTGGGTTTTAGGAGTGGATGAAAAGGGGTTAAACAAGAAGCTTTCAATAGAGTCAAGGGAATTTAAAAAAAATAAAAGTTATGAAATTATTTGGCATGAAACTGAAAGGGAGAGAATAACTGGAAGGAGGATTTCACAGATCTGCAAGGAAAATATAGCAGTAATTCAAAGAGAAGAATTGAAATGAATGCTATAAATGTCATTGTCCTAGGAAAAATGATGATAATGAAATCACAAGTGGTCTGAGAACACTGAAAAATATCAGGGCTGAATAGGGAGATGATGCAATTGAAGAAAAGTTAAAATAAATAGGTGGCTTGTCTATGGAGTAACTGTGAGATTTAACTTGTGGGTCTGAGTGTTTTAACAATTGAAGCCTCCTCCTCCTCCTCCTCCTCCTCCTCCTCCTCCTCCGATGATGATGATGATGATGATGATGATGATGATGTTCACATAGTCAGCCAGATGTTTAGAATGAATATGGCATTTTCACCCACGTATCATCCTTCTGCAGGATCTGGGATAGGCAGATGTTGTTGTTTGGTAATGTTAAAGATGTAAAACATTCCAAATAAAGCTACCTTTTTTTCAATGTTGTTGATGTTTATGTAGTGATCCAGACCTTCTGGGATTTCACCCTAGGGACCTATTACTACTGCTACTATCTTTGCTTTCTTTTGCCACAGGGAAATAATGATAGATAGGTAAAGGTAAAGGTAAAGGTTCCCCCACACATGCGTGCTAGTCGTTTCCAACTCCAGGGGCTGGTGCTCATCTCCGTTTCAAAGCCGAAGAGCCAGCGCTTGTCCGAGGACGTCTCCATGGTCATGTGGCCGGAATGACTAGATGCCAAATGCGCATGGAGCGCTGTTACCTTCCCACCATAGTGGTCCCTATTTTTCTACTTGCATTTTTACGTGCTTTCGAACTGCTAGGTTGGCAGAAGCTGGGACGAGTAACAGGCGCTCACTCTGTTACGCGGCACTTGGGATTTAACCCGCCAAACTGCCGACCTTCTGATTGACAAGCTCAGCATCCTAACCCACTGAGCCACCGCGTCCCTTTCCTGATAGATAGATACATAGACAGACAGACAGACAGACAGACAAACAGACAGACAGACAGACAGACAGACAGACAGACAGACAGACAGATAGATAGATAGATAGATAGATAGACAGACAGACAGATGGGCAGGTAGATAGATATAGATAGATAGATAGATAGATAGATAGATAGATAGATAGATAGATAGATAGATAGAAAGAAAGAAAGATAGAATTTTCTCCATTTCTTTCCCTTATACTCATCTGTCTCCAGGTAGTGCAACATCCATTATCCAGATTTTTTTTTGTATTTCTTCTGATAAAGCAGTGCTTACATGCAGTAGACAGAATCTTCCCAAATTAAACATTAACTATTTCCATCCAAATGGATGTATAATGGAAGATTCTAATGAGCATAGATTCTATTCTATTCTATTCTATTCTATTCTATTCTATTCTATTCTATTCTATTCTATTCTATTCTATTCTATTCTATTCTATTCTATTCTATTCTATTCTATTCTATTCTATTCTTTGTTTGTTAACTGCGAAGTCGTGTCCGACCCATCGCGACCCTATGAACAACATTCCTCCAGGCTTTCCTGTCCTGTACCATCTTCTGGAGTCCATTTAAGCTCACGCCTACTGCTTCAGTGACTCCATCCAGCCACCTCATTCTCTGTCATCCCCTTCTTCTATTGCCCTTGATCTTTCCCAGCATCAGGCTCTTCTCCAGTGAGTCCTTCCTTCTCATTAGGTGGCCAAAGTATTTGAGTTTTAGCTTCAGGATCTGGCCTTCTAAAGAGCAGTCAGGGTTGATCTCCTCTAGGACTGACTGGTTTGATCTCCTTGCAGTCCAAGGGACTCGCAGGAGTCTTCTCCAGCACCAGAGTTCAAAGGCTTCAATTCTTTGGCGCTCAGCCTTTCTTATGGTCCAACTTTCACTGCCATACATTGCAACTGGGAAGACCATAGCCTTGACTATACGCACTTTTGTTGACAGGGTGATGTCTCTGCTTTTTAGTGTGCTGTCTAGATTTGCCATGGCTTTCCTCCCCAGGAGCAAGCGTCTTTTAATTTCTTGGCTACAGTCCCCATCTGCAGTGATCTTGGAGCCCAGGAAAATAAAATCTGTCACTACCTCCATTTCTTCCCCATCTATTTGCCAGGAATTGAGAGGGCCAGATGCCATGATCTTGGTTTTCTTAATGTTAAGTTTCAACCCAAGTTTTGCACTCTCCTTCTTCACCCGCAACAAGAGGCTCTTTACTTCTTCTTCACTTTCTGCCATTAGAGTGGTATCATCTGCGTATCTTAGGTTGTTGATATTTCTTCCGGCAATCTTAATTCCAATTTTTGATTCATCTAGCCCTGCCTTTCTCATGATGTGCTCTGCATATAAGTTAAATAGGCAGGGCGACAGTATACAGCCTTGCCAGACTCCTTTCCCAATTTTGAACCAATCAGTGGTTCCGTGCCCAGTTCTCACTGTTGCTTCTTGACCCGCATATAGGTTTCTCAAGAGACAAATAAGATGGTCTGGTACTCCCATCTCTTTAAGAACTTGCCACAGTTTGTTATGATCCACACAATCAAAGGCTTTAGCATAGTCAATGAAGCAGAAGTAGATGTTTTTCTGGAACTTCCTAGCTTTCTCCATGATTCAGCGTATGTTGGCAATTTGATCTCTAGTTCCTCTGCCTCTCCGAAATCCTGCCTGTACTTCTGGTAGTTCTCGATCCACATACTGCTGAAGTCTAGCTTGTAGGATTTTAAGCATGACTTTACTAGCATGGGAAATGAGTGCAATGGTGCGATAGTTTGAACATTCTTTGGCACTGCCTTTCTTTGGAATTGGAATGTAAACTGATCTTTTCCAATCCTGTGGCCACTGTTGAGTTTTCCAAATTTGCTGGCAAATTGAGTGTAGTACTTTTACTGCACTGTCTTTTAAGATTTTGAATAGCTCAACTGGAATACTGTCACCTCCACTATCTTTGTTGTTGCTCAGCTTTTCTAAGGCCCACTTCACTTCACATTCTAGGATGTCTGGCTCAAGTTCAGTGACCACCTCATTGTGATTATCAGGGATGTTAAGCTCATTCTTGTATAGTTCTTCTGTGTAATTTTGCCACCTCTTCTTAACCTCTTCTGCCTCTGTTAGGTCCCTGCCATTTTGGTCCTTTATAATGCCCATTTTTGCATTAAACGTTCCCTTCATCTCTCCAATTTTCTTGAAAAGATCTCTGGTCCTCCCTATTCTATTGTTTTCTTCTATTTCTTTGCACTGTTCATTTAAGAAGGCATTCTTATCTCTTCTAGCTATTCTCTGGAATTCTGCATTCAGTTGGGCGTATCTTTCTTTTTCTCCCTTGCCTTTCGCTTCCCTCCTTTCCTCAGCTATTTGCAAAGCTTCCTCAGACAGCCATTTTGCTTTCTTGCATTTCTTTTTCTTTGGGATGGTTTTGGTTGCTACCTGTTGTACAATGTTGCAATCCTCTGTCCATAGTTCTTCAGGCACTCTGTCTATCAGATCTAATTCCTTAAATCTATTTGTCACCTCTACTGTATATTCAACAGGGATATGATTTAATTCATACCTGACTGGCCTAGTGCTTTTCCCTACTTTCTTCAGTTTAAGCCTAAACTTTGCAAGGAGAAGCTCATGGTCTGAGCCACAGTCAGCTCCTGGTCTTGTTTTTACTGACTGTATAGAGCTTCTCCATCTTTGGCTGCAGAGCATATAGTCAATCTGATTTCTGTGTTGACCATCTGGTGATGTCCATGTGTAGAGCCATCTCTTGGGTTGTTGGAAAAGAGTGTTTGCTATGACCATTATATTCTCTTGACAGAATTTTATCAGCCTGTGCCCTGCTTCATTTTGCACTCCAAGGCCAAACTTGCCTGTTATTCCAGTTATCTTTTGGCTTCCTACTTTAGCATTCCAATCCCCCATGATGATAAGAACATCATTTTTTGGTGTTAGTTCTATAAGGTGCTGTAGGGCTTCATAGAACCGGTCAATTTCATCCTCTTCAGCACTGGCGGTTGGGGCATAGACTTGGACTACTGTGATATTGAATGGTTTGCCTTCGATTCGAACTGAGATCATTCTGTCATTTTGAGGATTGTATCCCAGTATTGTTTTTCCTACTCTTTTATTGACTATGAAGGCTACTCCATTTCTTCTGAGGGATTCTTGCCCACAGTAGTATACCTGATGGTCATCTGAATTAAATTCACCCATTCCTGTCCATTTTAGTTCGCTGACACCTAAGATGTCGATGTTCAGTCTTGTCATCTCTTGTTTGACCACGTCCAGCTTTCCTTGATTCATGGATCTTACATTCCAGGTTCCTATGGAGAAAAAATCTTTACAGCATCGGACTTTCCTTTCACCACCAGACACATCCACAGCTGAGCGTCCTTTCGGCTTTGGCCCAGTCGCTTCATTCTTTCTGGCGCTACTAGTACTAGCCCTCTGCTCTTCCCCAGTAGCATATTGGACGCCTTCCGACCTGAGGGGCTCATCTTCCAGCGTCATATCGTTTTGCCTTTTGGTACTGTCCATAGGGTTTTCATGGCAAAGATACTGAAAGAAACCATATTCCAAACATTTCTTCACGTTTACTCAACTTACTTACTTGCTTTTTAACTAACTTATTCGGAATAAGTCTCTTTCTTCCAAAGCACAGGAAAGAAGGTAAAGGAAAAAGCTATTTGCTTCCCAACTGTCATCTAAAGGAAGGATGCAGGAGAACATTAAGACCTGGGTTTAAAATTACAGAGCCGCACCGCTGTTTAGCATAAAATCTACATACAGTTCAAATGATTTGCATGACACAATAGATAAATTAATGCAACCAGCTTAGGAAGACTGTCAGTGTTAAATCCTGTGGCCAGGCCTTCTATGTGGTTCGGCTCTTCTCTTTCTACAAAATGCTGAAAGGACTATTAAAAACAACAACAACAACAACAACCACCTGTTTCTATCATCCATCATTAATGGCCAGTTCTTCAGCTAAAGCAGGCCCATCTATCAAAAGGAGCACAGCTATATGACTTAAACATCACCAATGCAAATTTTATGCCATTTTCCTTATTTTCTTTTGAAGCGAACATGTTTCCACCCCCTCTCAGCCTGGAGACTGAATGCTGTGCTAAATGAATCCCTGCAGTTCTTAAGTTAGTAACACGGTTGTAAAGTGACTATGGCTTCCCCTTTGTTTTTGGTTGTCAGAAAATCGCAGAAGGGGGTCACGAGATGCTGCGACACTACGACTCTCGTAAATATGAGTCAGTTGCCAAAGTCTGAATTTTTATTTTACAGCTGCAATGCCTGTAAGTGTGAAAAATGGTCCTAAGTCACTTTTTTCTGTGCTGGTGTAACTTCAAACAGTCACTAAATTAACTTCTGTAAATCAAGGCCTACCTGTATGGCCAATACAGTATTTGAAACAAGTGGGTCAAACTATTTTCCAAAGCACCAAAAGGCAAGACAGGAAACCATGGATGGAAAGTAGCCAAGGACAGAAGCATCCTAGAACTAAGGAGAAATTCCCTAATGGTGAGAGCAATGGAACAGCTTGCCTTCAAAAGTTGTGGGTACTCCCATCACCGGAGGCGTTGAAAAAGAGATTGGACAACCGTTTCTTTGAAATGGTACAGGGTCTCCTGCTTGAGCAGGAAGTTGGACCAGAAGACCTCTCAGGTCCCTTCTAACTCTGTTATTCTATGTTCTAATCAGAATTCTCAAAATTTGGGAAAGTACAGATTCAGGATTTTCCTCATTTGTGACTATAAAGAATTCTGAGGAGACCTTTTCTATGAAAAGAAATATTGTGCTAGAAACTCACTTTCCACTCTTTCAATGGGCAAAGCAGACAGGTTCAGAATGTGCTGGAGCTAAATCACTTTCTCCCACTGACTGAAAGTCCTGTTCTGGTTGTAATAATTACAATGGTGTACTGAGCGGTGGCTCAGTGGTTTAGGATGCTGAGCTTGTCGATCAGAAGATCGGCAGTTTGGCGGGTCGAATCCCGAGTGCTGCGTAGCAGAGTGAGCGCCTGTTACTCGTTCCAGCTTCTGCCAACCTAGCAGTTCGAAAGCAAGTAAAAATGCAAGTAGAAAAATAGGGACCACTACGGTGGGAAGGAAACAGTGTTCTGTGTGCCTTTGGCGTCTAGTCATGCTGGCCACATGACCACAGAGATGTCCTCAGACAAACACTGGCTCTTTGGCTTTCAAACAGAGATGAGCACCGTCCCCTAGAGTCAGAAATGACTAGCACACATGTGCGGGGGAATCTTTACCTTTACCTTACAATATATTCCACAAACATCTTTACTTCTTCAGGAAGGAGGGAGAGAGAGAGAGAAAGAGAGAGAGAGAGAGAGAGAGAGAGAGAGGACTATATGTATCTGGAATTAACAAAGGCATCCTGTTGTGGGAAGAATCCAGAGAAAGAAATACTTTGGGAAATATTAAAAAGGCAGAATATATTTCCCCAAAGGATTTTAAAGGCAGAAACCAACCCGCCCCCTCACCCCAAAGTCTCTTTGACCCAGACAGAAACCAGGTCTGTAGAAATGCAGATGTGATAACCTTGTCAGAAAGATTGAAGCCATGAAACTGGGAATAGAAAGACAAATATCCCTAGAATCAACAATCCCTCACACCAAAAATCCAACACTCATCAGCCACAGCCCCAGGGAAGTGGGATATGACCTTTGGGACATAATAGGATTAATCCACCACCATCAGAATACCAGAAAGGTACACTCAGGTCAAAGTTCATGCCACGGGAACAACTCCAAACAAAAGCTCAAGAAGGTATAAAAAAGTATGACAATCCACCACTGTCTACTACATGGGGTCAGTTTTTTCCAGAGCCGTCTTTCTGTCTGGCTCTCCTCTCTAATAAACTGCAACCTTCTTTCTAAAGCAGTCACCATGTTGTTTATTCCTGGCTTGGACTGGATCCTGATGAAGACTTTTCTTTCAACCCTGTGAAAAATGTCAACAGCAAATAGATAGAAAACTAAAGTAAGACAACCTTCATTTATAAGTAAGACACAAACAGGCTGGATCCTCACTGTTAGCCAATTTACAACCTAGAAGAAAAATCTGATGTTTTAATTGCTGTTCAAACAAGCAAGAAATGCTGGTTGCAAGACCTAAACACGTTGGAGACATTAGATAAGCAAATATTCCCTGCATCTTTGTATCTCCTGCTGATTTAAAAAAGGATTCAAAACAGAATCTTGATGATTATAATAAGGACAAAACTCACTAGGATTCAAAATAATGTTCAAACTTAACTGGACACTGGGCGCATTTTAGATGCCCAGGATTGATACAAACAGATCAGTCTCAGTTGGATTAAAGGATTTAGGTGACATTCAACTTAAATGCTGCCTTTTCAGATAATTCAAGTCCACGGTGACACTGTGTCTCCTGAAACATCTTGGGCGTGCTCTGAGAATGCACAAGATCCTTCAAAAATAGACCCAAGGCATTAATGAACACAGGATTTATTATTTAAAACAAAACTGGGAAATCTCAGGGGTGAAATGTAATCCTAAATAGTGAATGGGATGGAATAGTAAATGAAATACTCTTCATGGCAAGGAAAAAGCCAGAAAGAATGGCAATAATGCAAAATACAGAGATTCCTGCAGCATTGCAGTAGGAACTTTATGATGATCCATTAATCCTTCATTGGGAGCCGTGGTGGCACATTAGTTAGATTGCAGTACTGCAGGCAAACTCTGCCCACAGCCAGGAGTTCAATCCTGATGAGCTCAAGGTTGACTCAGCCTTCCATCTTGCCAAGGTCATTAAAAGAGGAGCCAGATGGTTGGGGGCAATAGGCTGACTCTGTAAACTGCTTAGAGAGGGATGTAAAACACTACGGAGATGTGCATAAGTCTAAATGCTATTGCTATTTTCCTTGATGTGAAATAAGTGTAAGCAACAACAACAACAACAATAAAACAATCACAAACTTCACAAAAAAGGGAGCCGCAGTGGAAGGATATTTGCACACCAGCTTCACATGATGTGTTATATCTCAACAACTGGGAGGAATCTGTAAAGCCATCGTGTAAATATTTCCTCCCACAAATTTCAGGAACTTGAAGGATGAGCAGAGCAAGGTCTTCCTTCAGCGGGGAAACAAAAACCACACTGTCTCAGACAAAATGAAACATAACTCCTAGCTTTGTAGTCATTTAAAGTAAATGGCAGCTCAGCCAAGAGATAAATCAGCAGAGCTTTCCAATACTATTAATGTCATGTGAACCCAGAAGCCCAGAGCTGTTTTCAAAAACTAATCCAATATCTTTCTAGGAAAGTGCCCTAAATAGTTGCATGCGGTTTATTCCACATCACTTTTTATATACTCCCCCCTCTACACCTCATAAAGCTGGCCTAAAGCCATCTGTGACTGTCTTCTCTTCAGTGGACATGGAAATTCTGATAGCATCCAGAATAATGGAGTTGAAAGGGACCTTGGAGGTCTTCTAGTCCAGGGCTTTTCAACCAGTGGTACGGGTACCACCTGTGGTGCATTGGCATCTGGCAGGTGGTACAGGACCATCCTAGAAACGTGGTAGCGGGGGAGGGGAATGAGCTGAACTGGTGGCAGCACCGCACAAGCCTGAGCGAGAGACAGCTGGATCTGCAGGGCTGTTGGGGCTCAGCGGAAGTGCCAGGATCAGCGCCAGGCTCCAGCTGGAGCTCGGCGCTGATCCCGGCACATCTGCTGAGCCCAGAAGAAGCGCCAATCAGCTGGAATGTTGCAGCATCTCCAGGGTCTTGTGATTTACATTCAGATGCTTGGCAACTAATTCATATTTATGACAGTCACAGTGTCCCAGGGTCATGTGAAGTGACCAAAACCTGCTGCAATCACCCAGCAGATGGGGGGAATAAAAACCAAACACCCCCCTCCACCCCACCCCAACTGCCAATCCTCAACAGAAATGCTCACAACAACGAAAACCTCAGATAGGAGGAAGAGCGCCGCCAGGCAGGCAGGCAGGTGTCTTGCTCGGCTGCGGCTTGGGGGGCACTTTTTTCCTTTTTTTTGGTCATCAAGTTTTTAACACCTTGCTAGGCAACTGGTGGTACTCAGATGTTGCCATATCCTAAAAGAGATACAATGGGTGAAAAAGTTGAAAAGTCCTGATCTATTCCAACCCTAGCTCAGGCAGGAAACCCTCTCCCATTCAGACAAATGGCTGTCCAGTCTCTTCTTAAAAACTTCCAGTGCTGGAGCTTTCACCGCTTCTGGAGGCAAATCGTTCCAAAGATTATTTGTTCTCTTTGTCAGGAAATTTCTCCTTAGTTCTAGATCGCTTCTCACCTTGATTAGTTTCCCTCCATGGCTTCTTGTTCTGCCTTCAAGTATTTTGGAGAAATAATGCAGAGACTACCTTGAGCCAAACAATGCTCCCACTGTCCAATAGAGAACTGCAAGAACGTGGTTCAGTCTGCATCTCTCTCCCAGAACTACTGCAGATCCTGGCGTAACAAAAACCTCACCTGTCAACACACAGAGAAATAAAGCCAATCATTAGCCATCTTGTTATGCTGGAAATCTATATGAAGCAAGCATTCAAGTTGTTTTGCCAGAATTCTTCTGCTGTGTAACAACGCCACTGGCAAAATGGTGGAATATCAGAAGTTATATAGCCAATCAACT
Source organism: Vipera ursinii (assembly GCF_947247035.1). NCBI lineage: Eukaryota > Metazoa > Chordata > Lepidosauria > Squamata > Viperidae > Vipera > Vipera ursinii. The sequence goes on from NC_139514.1 coordinate 112,799,961, forward strand.
CTGCCAGGATCCTGACAATATTTTTTCCCTAATGAGAGTTCAGGATATTACCCATCTAAGGTTATTTGTCCCTCAGGAGCATATGCATTTTCCAAAAGAAAATTAGGAAATTACACAGGTTATGTGTTGCCCCCTTGTCTGTTCTTTATTTCTAAGTAAAGGGATTGGCAACCTGAATAATTGACAAATTCAAGTGAGTGAAAATACAGCGTTGAGCCTGCTGATATGTGAAAGGTGACCTAAAGGGAAAGCAGAGATAGACCTCATACTGAGATTGTACTTGCCATTTCTGGAAGATATTAATGAAGAGAATGACCTTTTGCTAATGTGAAAAACTTATTATTCCTTGCAGCGGGATGAAAGGAAAAGGCAACGAAAGTGCGTGCAGATCATCAGCTATATGAGAAAAAGGGTGAAATGATATAACGGTTGCAGATGAACATCAAGTTAGCAACCTGATAGCTAACTGTGACAGATGTGAATTATTCAGACTTGGGGAAACTAATAATAGAGATCACTAAGAAGACTTTATTTGATTAAAGAAAGGAACCAACTTGTATGTTTTTATTTAAAAAAATTGACTCGAGAAACTGGCCGTATGCATTGATGTATAGGGGATGGATGTTCTGTATTTCTACTGGGGTCAAATTGGGCTATATGGTGGCTTCTGATCTTTGCAATTGTGGTGACATGCAGACAACAACACACATGTATACCTGCCCTTTCAGTGTCCTAATCAGTGTACACTTGTGAACCTCATGGCAGCACAACAGAACACAATTAGTGTGGCTGGTTCCAGGACAAGGTCTGTTTAATTTGTACACTTTTTAATTTTGTATTTTAAATTTTACGTCCTATAGTATGCCTTATTTTAAAGGTGATGCCTCTGACACAAACAAACAAACTGGGTTCACACAAAGGTCTCTTCTAAACTGACTTTTTGATGTAGCTCCATGGGCAAAGATGCATGGGCAAAGATGCATGTCCAGAAGTTACATTAGATAGCTTCAGCTGTGTGACTTTTACTAATCTCAAAAATGTTGGAGAGATGTCCAGGAGATACTAGGAGAATAAACTAGAATGAGAAGTCAGAAATAACTCCTGGAGAAGGCAGCAGGAAGACATGTTGTTCCTTAAAAAAGGATAATGTTATGTAATTATTATCAACGTAAATTGAATTTGACTCTCAAAGTCTTAAACGTGATTATCTTTCAGAAAACGTCCATCCATTTTGTAGCTGGCCCAATGAATGAAATGATCAAGTCATGAGTGTGTTCATTTACAGACAGTTGTTGTTGTTGTTGTTGTTCTTTTAAAGTGAGATAAAAATGTACAAAATTTACATGAATGATGACGGTTACAGTACGTGCTATCAACTCATTGTCAACTCTTAGCAACCACCTTTATAGATTTTCTCCATGACAGAATTTGCATATATAGTGGAAATTAAAACTAAAAAAAGAGGTTCTCATCTAGATTACTTATTTGCTTGATTGTTTTACATTCTACTTTTATGAAAACTTTACCAATATGTAAGAATGTGCACACAAAGATTGGAAAAACGAGATGGTGGGGATGGTGATGATGATGATGATAATGATGATGGTGATGACAATGACATCTTCCCAAAGTATTCAAGATTATTAAAATTTCTCTTCTGCAGGTAAATATTATGTGGAATTAAGAAGTAATACTGCACAGGTGGTCCTCGACTTATGATTATAATAGAGCCTATTTTTTTTTGTTGCTGAGTGAGACATCTGTCATGTGAATTTTGCCCCATTTTATGACCTTTCCTGCCACAGCTAAGTGAATTACTGCAGTGTTTAATAGCAATAGCACTTAGACTTATATACCACTTCACGGTGATTTACAGCCCTCTCTAAGCAGTTTTACAGAGTCCGCATCTTGCCCCCCCCCCGCCCCAACAATCTGGGTCCTCATTTTACTGACCTCAGAAGGATGGAAGGCTAAGTCAACCTTGAGCCAGTGAGAATTGAACTACCAAACTGCTGGCAGCCAGCAGTCAGCAGGATTAGCCTGCAGTGCTAATTCTGACCACTCAGCCACCAGGGCTCTAAATTAGTGACATGGTTGTTAAGTGAATCTGGCTTCCCTACTGGCTATTTTAGCAACAAAAAAGATGTTGAGACTCTAGAAAGAGTGCAGAGAGGAGCAACAAAGATGATCAGGGGACTGGAGGCTAAAACATATAAGGTTGCTGGAATTGGGAATGTCTAGTTTAATGAAGAGAAGGACCAGGGGTGACATGATAGCAATCTTCCAATATCTCAGGGGCTGCCACAAAGAAGAGGGAGTCAAGCTATTCTCCAAAGCACCTGAAGCCAGGACAAGAAGCAACGGATGGAAACTAGTCAAGGAGAGAAGCAACCTAGAACTAAGGAGAAACTTCCTGACAGTTAGAACAATCAACCAGTGGAACAACCTGCCTCCAGAAGCTATGAATGCTCCAACACTGGAAGTTTTTAAGAAGAGACTGGACAACCATTTGTTTGAAATGGCATAGGATTTCCTGCCTGAGCAGGAGGTTGGACTGGATGACCTCCAAGGTCCCTTCCAACTTCATCATCATCATCATCATCATCATCATCATCATCATCATCATCATCATCATCGCTTTGTAAAAGGTGGCAAAAAAGAGATCACATGACCCCGGGATACTGCAACCATCAGCAATTTGAATCAGTTGCCAAGCGTTTGAATGTTGATCACAGTGACCAGGGGGCATGCTGCAGCGGTCGTGTGAAAAAATGGTCTTAACCCACATTTTTCTGTGCCATTGTAATTTTGAATGGTCGCTAAACGAACTGTTGACTGAAGCAGCAAGTCATACATACGTACAGTGTTGACGCCTCAGGATTAAAGTTTGTACAAATGGCTAGAAGAATATCCTCTGCAGCTTTCCCCTCCTTTCTTTCTTTATTTTAGCACACGTGAGCGTGGTGCCTTGTTAACCGTGGATGAATTTCTGCATCTCAAGTTTCGATGCTGTGAGGATAATAGAAACCCCAGTCTCTACAGAACGGGGAATATCTAGGGTGGTATAAACAGGAAACAGCTGCTACCTTTCCTCTAGTAGGACAGCAGAACTTAACACCATGTGCTGGTGAATATTCTGAGCTTGAAGGCATAGTCATCCATTCTGCCTCAGAGAATCTGAGCAGAGCGAGTAAGCGCTTCCCATATGCTGTAAAGCAAGGAAGCTCCAGGGCAGTACAACATTCTTTCCCCTCCGTTGCTTATGCCTGGTGCGTGTCGCAAGTGTTAAATAAAAATACTTTCTAACAGTCAAATTGGGCAAAATTTGCATGAGGCCACGTTGTACAGAGAACGTACCTCTTTCAGGGAGGGACATCTAAATGCAAATGAATGCTTCAAGTAACCTCAATCTGAAAGCAAGAACAAAACTTGAAGCAGGTTCAAACCTGAGACAGACAACTTTATCTATTCCCAGCAGAGGTTAAACGTTTGAGTCAATACAGAACAATCCTTGAAAATCCCCTTGCAGACAAAAACAAGGTTGCTTTCATAAACAAACTTTGCTTGACAAGGGTGCTTTCACTTTAATCTTCTCCAAGGTGGCATAGCCTAAATCCGTTGGGTTGGCCAAATTATTCTGGGACGCAATGGTGGGAAAGAATCTTCTTAATTTCTGCCTTAGTAGCTTGTTACTCACAAATTTATTTATTGTTTTTTTTTTTAATTTATTGCATACGTATTTCATCCTTCCTCTGATATCTTTTTTGTGGCTGCCTTTGTGAGTGGTGTCTATGGAGACTCTCAGTCATCCAGCTCGTGGTTGTCCCAAAGATGCCTTTTCAAAAGGAAACTGGAAAAACGAAGTCTAGTTGTCTTTTGAAAAAGCACCTTTGGGACTTTACGGGTGAATTGTATGTATCTTTGTGTATATATGTAGTTTCTCCCTAATTTTATCCCACCACACACCCAAAGAAAAAAACAAACCAACAAACCGTGAGGTTGTTTGGGCTGTGAGACAGTGACAACCTAAAGGTCTTAGAGCTGGCTTTCCCAGATTCTGCTTCAACAGCTGAATAGAAGTCCTGAGCATCCAAACTGAATAGACCTATTTGAACAGCCGTGATTCATAGTTTGATCAGAACAAGAAGTAGCCTTTATTTATCAGTACTTCTAGTAAAGCTTCTACAATCCAAGCCTTCCTCCTTGCCCCCTTCTCTCTGTGTACATATGTGTGTCCCTGCACATATTAGTTTCAAACCAGACAGACAAATGACAAGAATTATTCAGATGATCTAAGACTAAGTTGAGTCCTTAAAATCATGCTTCAAGTCAGTTGTAGGTGTTGTTTTTGACAGCACATATTTTGTTGGAAAACAGCCTTCTTTCTTTTAGCTATTGACAGAGCCTTTGATTCATGTTAAACCAGCTTATCAAAAGCCAGAGTTATTACTGCAAACAACACTGAACTCTAAACAAGTCAGGCAAAGGCAATCAGTCAGCTAACTGCTTTGAAAGGCATTTTTCTAAGTGTCCTGACATAGGAAGTCAATTCTTCTTTCGGCATCTACAGCAAGAACATTAAGGGAAAAAATATGGGGCATATTAATAAAAGACCCTCCATAGGTCATCGGATTTCAGATTTTGGCTTAGGGGCTTTTATATTTGCTTTTGCTTTCAAAAAAACAAAACAAAACAAAAACCCAGCAGCCAAGTCAGCCAATATGTGAGATTGTGAAAAGCAGTAAATTCTCTTGAATATATATATATATAGGGACGCGGTGTGGCTCAGTGGGTTAGGATGCTGAGCTTGTTGATCAGAAGATCGGCAGTTTGGTGGGTCGAATCCCGAGTGCCGCGTAACAGAGTGAGCGCCAGTTACTTGTCCCAGCTTCTGCCAACCTAGCAGTTCGAAAGCATGTAAAAAATGCAAGTAGAAAAATAGGGACCACTACGGTGGGAAGGTAACAGTGTTCTGTGTGCCTTTGGCGTCTCGTCATGCCAGCCACATGACCACGGAGACGTCCTCAGACAAGCGCTGGCTCTTTGGCTTTGAAACAGAGATGAGCACTGGCCCCTAGAGTCAGAAACGACTAGCACACATGTGTGGGGGAACCTTTAGCTTTTACCTTACTCTACTACTAATAAAAGTCCTAGGATGGAAAGTCTTACAAGGGAAGCCCAAAGAAATACAGTATGCTTTCCTTCACTTACCGTGTTTCCCTGAAATAAGTCCAGGTCTTTTTTTTTTTTGCCTCCTAAAGAGGCACCAGGTCTTATTTTCAAGGTAGCCTTACCTCACCTCCACAAGCCACAGCCACATCCAGCCAGTCCACTTCTTCTGGGGCTGAAGCTCTGCAGCTGCATTTGGGCCTGCATTTTGCAGTCAGGCCTTTCCAGAAGGCCTAAGCAGCTGAGTACTGAGCTATGAATTCAGCTGCTGAAGTCTTGCAGAACCAAGCTATGGATTGAATCCTTAGCTTGGTTCTTGGATGCCGAAAGAAGAATTGACTTCCTGTGTTAGGACACTTAGAAAAATGCCTTTCAAAGCCGTAAGCTGACTGATTGCCTTTGCCTGACTTGTTCACTGAGAAATACAGGCCTGGCTGCAGAAGAGGCCTCAGAAGAAGAAGTGGGCTGGCGAGGAGAGGCCTGGCTGTGAGGTAAGTGGGGGTGGGGCAGGTGGGGCAGCTCCACATCTCTCCCCCTACCCGATCTTGATTTTTAGATGTGTGACTCACCCCAAAACTAGGGCTTATTTTTGGATAGGGCTTATGTTAGGCCCACCCCCAAAAATCAAGCTAGGGCTTATTGTTGGTGTAGGCCTTACTTTTGGGGAAACACAGTATATGTAAAAAAAATATTCTTGCCCATTATTGCCCAGTTCAGGTGCGATTAAAGGCAAATGTCTACCTCCAAGTAGGAAAAGAGAAGATAGCTCTTGCTTAATATGGTAGCCCTGGACTTATGACAACTGAGCCCAAAATCTATGTTGCTAAGAGAGACATTTGTTAAGTGATGAGACCATTAAAAAGAGAATTTCAAGGTTTCCTTAAAGAACATATTTGTTGGCTACAAAATATCAGCACTTTCAAAAGTGAAACCAAGACTGAAGTCCCCCTCCCAAAAGATTACAATATTACGAAGTCGATTTCCCCACCCCAGTAACATGTCATTAATCCCATTCCCTAATACTGTAAACTACTTTAGCAGGCTTCCTAACAAAAGTTTCAGCTCTCCAAAACTCAGGCAGCAATGACCTTGGTTCCCACAGAAAAAATTATTGTGTTGACTAAGCTAAATACTCATTCCCCCCTCCCAAATCTGTGGCAACTAAAAATGAAGTGGAAATGGCTTCAGCCAAATTTGTTTGCAGTGTTGACCCCTGCACTTGTTTTTTTATTTATTTATTTATTTATTTATTTATTTATTTATTTATTTATTTATTTATTTTTATTTTATTATTTTATTTATTTTATTTTATTTTATTTTATTATTTTATTTTATTTATTTTATTTTATTTTATTTTATTTTATTTTATTTTATTTTATTTTATTTTATTTTATTTTATTTTATTTTATTTTATTTTATTTTATTTTATTTTATTTTATTTATTTTATTTTATTTTATTTTATTTTATTTTATTTTATTTTATTAAACTTATATGCCGCCCTTCTCCCGTAGGACTCAGGGCGGTTCACAAGGATTTTTTAAAACAGTCCAACAAATTACATAAATTAAAACAATTAAAATGATTAAACTAACCTTGAAACTAAAAACCCCAATAACAATTAAAATACAATTAAAACCCCAGTTAATATTCTCAGTCCAGGCCAGAAAGTGAAGTCCTAAGCTCTACAGGTATCTGGTTACCTTTTATGCTTCCAGTGGTATGTTCTGAATGAATTTCCTTCCTTGGTGAACATCTTTTATAACATGCTGAGATTCTTGTGAAGACTTAGCACTCCCTTTTTGACTTACACATATGAAAAAAAAGATACAAAGGCAAATAGTAGGAAAAATAGGGAGGGGAAAAGGGAAGGGAAGGGTGAGGAAAGAAGGGGAGAAACAAAGAAAAAAACATTGACTTCCAACTCCCTCTGGTGGCAGTAGAATAAGGCAATAATGATAATAATGATAATTATGATGATGATTATGATGATGGATAATAATAATAATAATAATAATAATAATAATAATAATAATAATAATAATAATAATAATAATAATAATAATAAGTAGTAGTAGTAGTAGTAGTAGTAGTAGTAGTAAAGTTGGAAGGGACCTTGGAGGTCCTCTAGTACAACCCCCTGCTCAGGCAGGAAACCCTATACCATTTCAGACAAATGGTTGTCCAATCTCTTCTTAAAAACTTCCAGTGTTGGAGCATTCACAGCTCCTGGAGGCAGGCTGTTCCACTGAATAACTGTTGTCACTGTCAGGAAATTTCTCCTTAGTTCTAGGTTGCTTCTCTCTTTGGTTAGTTTCTGTCTGTTGCTTCTTGTCCTGCTTTCAGGTGCTTTGGAGAATAGCTTGGCTCCCTCTTCTTTGTGGCAATCCCTGAGATATTGGAAGGCTGCTATCATGTCACCCCTCATCCTTCTCTTCATTAACATCAAACCTCAACTTTTTTACTTTTACATAATAGTTTAAATTAACCATTTCTATAACAGCAAATCTATCTAATCAGTAAAACCTCAAATCAAAGTTTCATGTTTTTTTCCGCTTCAGCCACAAAGTACAGAAGCGGTTTCCAAGTAGAAATAAAAGAGGTTTTGGTTGTTGTTTTTTCTTTGATCAAAGCAGTCAATTTAGCCATCTCTGCTGACTCAACTTTTGCAGCCATTCATCCATTGTTGGGATCAAAATGTCCTTCCATTTCTGTGCATAGTCTTGCTGCCATCAACATTGTTGTTGTTGTTAGTTGCGAAGTCGTGTCCGACCCATTGCGACCCTATGGACAATGTTCCTCCAGGCCTTTCTGTCCTCTACCATCTTCTGGAGTCCATTTAAGCTCACGCCTACTGCTTCAGTGACTCCATCCAGCCACCTCATTCTCTGTCGTCCCCTTCTTCTCTTGCCCTCAATCTTTCCCAGCATCAGGCTCTTCTCCAGTGAGTCCTTCCTTCTCATTAGGTGGCCAAAGTATTTGAGTTTTAGCTTCAGGATCTGACCTTCTAAAGAGCATTCAGGGTTGATCTCCTCTAGGACTGACCGGTTTGATCGCCTTGCAGTCCAAGGGACTCGCAGGAGTCTTCTCCAGCACCAGAGTTCAAAGGCTTCAATTCTTTGGTGCTCAGCCTTTCTTATGGTCCAGCTTTCACTGCCATACATTGCAACTGGGAAGACCATAGCCTTGACTATACGCACTTTTGTTGGCAGGGTGATGTCTCTGCTTTTTAGTGTGCTGTCTAGATTTGCCATGGCTTTCCTCCCAAGGAGCAAGCGTCTTTTAATTTCTTGGCTACAGTCCCCATCTGCAGTGATCTTGGAGCCCAGGAAAATAAAATCTGTCACTACCTCCATTTCTTCCCCATCTATTTGCCAGGAATTGAGAGGGCCAGTTGCCATGATCTTGCCATCAACATATATAATATCAAAGTTCCAAATTGTTTTTTGCCAATTCTTTTTCCATTAAAACCCCAAAGAAAAGTCTCTGGTTTTCTCTTTATGTTCACTTGAAGAAATTTCTGCATTAGAATATGAATCCCACCTCCAATATTTCTTTCCTTTATCACATGTCCACCATAAGTGATACAAGGTCCCTTCTTTATATTTGCATTTCCAACATTTATTTGAAATACCTTTATACATTCTTGACAACCTATCTGGAGTTAAACCCCCACACCAGTCGTGTCTTACCGCTTCCTAAGGGCATTTACAGACAGTATCAATTATATGGTGCGAATATTTGATGTTCTTACCTGTTGTACATAATCCTCAATGCAATTTCACATTTATCTATGAAGGATCCATCTTTAGCCAAGGCAGAATCTATTTACTACTGCTTAAAATGCTGCATCTTGGTTCAAGGAATCAGAGAGCTTGATAGACTGATTGATAGACTGCCGCCCGTCTCACAAAAAATAGAACGGCTTGCAAGAATTAAAGTCACAACATATAACCCCCATTAACCGACTAAAGCTTTCATTACAAACTGCAAATATATAATTTTGTGGTATACCTCCCTTAGTTATTATAACTCACTTTGCTAGCTCTGGAAACAGCTAGTTGTGACTTTTTATTCTCCAATCTTCTATTGCTTGGGTCATTCCCATGAGTTACATTCAGTCCACTTTCTCTAAATATTAAGGACATTGATCATGCTTCGTTTAGGGATGCTTGTATGAATTGTTGCCTGTTTACTAATCATAAGCTTATCTTATCCTTCTCTGGGTCTATTGATTATACTATTGATCTCACTGTTCGCTGCACACTTGGTCTTTTAGGCTATTTTCCAGCGTTAACAAAAGTCGTGTTTTCTTCTTTGTTGCCAAGGCCTTGATTTGGAGCTAAACAATATAAAACATCAACATACTTATTGACAAATAAAATATTGGATTAAAAAATAAAGTTAGACGAGATACTGATCTTCAGCAAGACTACTGTCCATTTACTATCTGAAGTAATGGAACAGATTGAAGCAGGTGTTCAGAAATAAAGTGTTTTAACCAGCAGCCCAGGGGAAGAGAAATAGTACAACCAAGTTGTATCTGAAATTATCTACTCAAGTAGATAATTTGTGTGGTGTCCCAATTGTGTTTTTCGTTTGTTTGTTTTTTCAGCACATTGCCATTGGCAGAGGTTAAGAGAAAAAAATATACGATTATAGTGGATACCATTTTCAACAGTAGCATGCATAACATCTGTCTAAGTAAATAGTACTTTATTACTTACAATATAAGCATCTTTGGATGACAGTAGATTTATTCTTAATCCTGTGGACTGCTTTGTCTGCAAGAATTCAATTTATTCCAACAGAATTGTTCTTTCCATCAGGAAGGTAACTAACATTCAATCAGAATACCTTACCATTGTAGTCCATTATTCCATGTCTTGAAATCTGGAACAATGAAGAACAAATCCACACCTATCAGATATTTGAAGAATCCTGGTTATAACAATACAAGGATATGCTGTCCATTATTATTACATACACAAGGGTTAAATATATCTACCAACCAAGCAACCTTTCAAATTTTTCCAGAATGTAACTTCATCAACATATTTTGGAACACTAAATAGAATACGGTGGGTTTAATCTGTGAGAAAACATATTTGGGATATGCAGATTTTAATCTAATTATAATTGTTACGTAGTTTAAAGAATGTAAAGCATATTTAACAACATATGCACCAGCTGAAGAAAACATGTTGAGTGATTTTCATTGCATATGATTTTTGAAAAGCTAATTAAAAAGGTATTTCAAACATTTGAGTTCTATAGGTGTTAGAATTAGCATATATTTATTCTCTTGTCATTGTTTTAATCAGTTACTGGAGATGTGATGCATTTCAAAATGAATATGAAATCTTGCCCTATTCACTCACACCAGTTCTCAACAGAGTGTCTTAGGATACAAATTTTCATGATTATTAATATTCTAAGCTGATTTCCCCCTTGATAGATCTGATCTTCTAAATATACGTTTTATTATCAAGCAGGGATGTCATTAGAGGATGCTGCTAAGTCTGCAGAAGTCTCTTACTGCAAAGTTCTAAATCTAAACTTAACAGTTCATAGCTGGCATTCCAATTTGTAGATAGGTTTCATTAATAACTTTTGTGTGGGTGGAAATGAGAGGGCGGGGGGGACAAACAGGTATGGGAAAAATTCTATCAAAGCCGCTAATGACACCGTGCATATCATTATATATTAGCAGACTTCTATTTTTCTTCTAAAATCACCCTTCACCCTTTGAATAAATAAAACGTGCAGGATATCTACTCAGCTGTAAATGTGAAACAACATCCATTCCCAAACTCCAGCATGCCATTCAGAAAACTGTCTATTATCAAATCACAGCTGAACAATGGCAAGAACCTTGGAGAATTCCATGGGCAGATAAAGCTATTCAGATGTGAACGGCACATTACCATCAAATGAATAACAGAACAGAATATCATTTATCATTGTCAGTCAATGCCAGTTCATGCACACAATATGAAAGGCTTTTGATTGCTGCATAATTCGGAATGATTTCCTAATGCAGCTTTATAAACTGCCCTAACTAGCTTTTTATACTTATGTTAATAAAGGCAGAACTTTGTTTTGCTTTCACGCTTTCTTCATTTCCTCATTATTTTAATTGTTCTGAGAGGGAGGGAGGGAGGGAGGGAGGGAGGAAGGAAGGAAGGAAGGAAGGAAGGAAGGAAGGAAGGAAGGAAGGAAGGAAGGAAGGAAGGAAGGAAAAGGGAAAAAGAAAGAAAGAGAGAGGGAGGAAGGAGGGAAGGAAGGAAGGAAGGAAGGAAGGAAGGAAGGAAGGAAGGAAGGAAAGAAGGAAGGAAAGAAAGAAAGAAAGAAAGTAAGAAAGAAAGAAAGAAAGAAAGAAAGAAAGAAAGAAAGAAAGAAAGAAAGAAAGAAAGAAAGAGAGAAAGAAAGAAAGAAAGAAAGACACCTTAGGCTAAGTTGGACACAGGAACCTTGTACTGATATTGAAAAATCCAAAACTTTTAAGACCAAGCAAAATTTTCAGAGGGTGAGGAAAGTTACCTGATCAGGCATAATGTCAAGCTACAGTAATTTTGTTTGTTTGTTTTATTATTTGTTTGTTTGTTTATTTATGTGACTCTTTAGTTCATAAATAACATCATTTTTTTTAAAAAAAACAACAGGAAAAGAGGTTCATTTGTGTGGCAGAGTTAAACAGATTTATATACCACTTCACAGTGCTTTACAGCCCTCTCTAAATGGTTTACAGACTCAACCTCATATAAGAGTTTATATATATATGTATATGTATATGTATATATATATGTATACATGTATGTATGTGCTCCTGAAAGCAGCAGGAGGAACACTCTGGCCTGATGATGACGCCACAACTTTCTGAAGATGAAAGGAACGCGGGAAGAAACCCGAGACTCTAGATCTATATATATCTATATATATCTATATATATCTATCTATATATCTATATATATCTATATATATCTATATCTATCTATATATCTATATATATCTATATATATCTATATATATCTATCTATATATCTATATATATCTATATATATCTATATATATATATATATATATATATATATATATATATATATATATATATATATATATATATATATCTATATCTATATCTATATCTATCTATCTATCTATCTATCTATCTATCTATCTATCTATCTATCTATATATATATATATATATATTCTGTGGGTGTTCTGTGGGTGGAGGCTTGGCTGTGTTCTGATGGGGTGGAGGTGTGCTCTGATTGGGTGGGGGCTTAGCTGTGTTCTGATTGGGTGGGAGTGTGTTTTGAATGGGGGCTGTGTTCTGATTGGGTGGGGATGTGTTTTGAGTGGATGAGTCGAAACGTTGAGTCAAAACATTTTCTTTGAGCATCAGTAGTTTCTTTTAAGGGATCAACTGGATGCAGCAAACTATTAGGAGGAAGGCCAGAATTTTATTCTAGCCTAGTATGTTTTTACAGAGAGAGAGAGAGAGAGAGAGAGAGAGAGAGAGAGAGAGAGAGAGAGAGAGAGAGAGAGAGAGAGAGAGAGAGAGAGAGGGAATCAATATTCACAATCAAGAGATCAAACTGGCTAGGCAATTCTTGGCTGCCCCAGTTCAGGCTATGATTTTTTTTTGTTTTTTTAAATCTTCTTGGATCAGATGTCAGATGGGGAAGGAGATGAAATGACAGGGGAACCCTTCATAGGAAGAATGAAGCCAACAAACCATCAATGCCTGTTTGAAGCAGCTAAACATTTCTCCCTTCCTGCAAAGCAGGAGTTTGTCAAACCTGATTTATTTATTTATTTATTTATTTATTTAGATTTATATACTGCCCTTTCCCGAAGGACTTAGGGCGGTTTACAGGGCATTTAAAAGAGAGTCAATACAAACGTTAAAACAAATTTAAAAAGATTAAATAAAACCCTGAGAACAATAAAAAACCCAATTAAAATTAAAATTAAAAAATTCTCAGCCTGGGCCAGAGAGCTCGAAGAGCCAGGTCTTCAGGTCCTGGCGGAATGAACGGAGGTCGGGGGCAGTCCTAAGCTCCACGGGCAGCTGGTTCCAGAGGGCAGGTGCACCCACTGAGAAGGCCCTACCCCTGGGTGTTATCCGCCGACAGTCTCTTACCAGTGGCACCCTGAGAAGACCCTCCAAGTGGGAGTGCACAGGACGAAGGGAACTTGATGCTGGCAGCAGCTGTTCTCTCAAATATCCCGGACCCTCGCCATTTAGGGCTTTATAGGTCATCACCAGCACCCAGATTTAATTAGCCTGGGTAACTAAGTCCAGAGTTAAAGCTCTTTGTAATACAAAAGTTTAATAGGCACGGTGTAAATAAAAACTTACCATTCACCTTAAGATGTTCTGCTCAGGCCACACTTTGGTTTTCTTCCACGTCTGCCCTTTCCCCCACTTTCTTGTAAATATAAAACTCTTCTCCACCCAGGTTTTCTCCTTAAATTCTGTTTTCCTCTATTGTTGCCTTTACTATTTCTCCAGCCCCTTTGCTACAGTGGCAAAGAATAAACATAACTGACACCAGAGGAAGAAAGAAGAGTTCTCAAAGATTTGGGGGGGAAAAGTCAGCAAAACTGTCCCCTTTTTTTACCTCCCAGAATAACAGGAAGAAGCAAAACAGAAGTGTAATTTGCTTGACAGGAAGACCAAGGACAAGGAGGAACAATCCTGGGTTGTATAAAGAGAGGCATAGAATCAAGATCACGTGAAGTATTAGTACCGCTTTATAAAAACCCTAGTAAGACCACACCTGGAATACTGCAGCCAATTTGGTCACCATGTGACAAAAAAGAGATGTTGAGAGATTGGAAAAAAATTCAAAGAAAAGCAACTATGGCAGGGGTCTTCAAACTCGGCCCTTTTATGACTCATGGACTTCAACTCCCAGAATTCCTCAGCCAGCATGCCTGGCTGAGAAATTCTGGGAGTTGAAGTCCATGAGTCATAAAAGGGCCGGGTTTGAAGACCTCTGAACTATGGTGATCAAAGGTCTGGAGACTAAAACATACAAAGAACAGCTACGGGACTTGGGTTTGGCTTGTCTAAAGAAAAGAAGAAATAGGGGAGACAGGATAGCAGTGTCCCAGTATCTGAGGGGCTGCCACAAGGCAGAGGGGGCCAGGTTGTTCACCAAAGCACCAGGTGGAAGGACAAGAAGCAATGTTTGGAAACTCATCAAAGACAGAAGCAACCTGGAATTAAGAAGAAACTTCCTGACAGTGAGGACAATCAACCAGTGGAACAGCTTACCCCCAGAAATCGTGGGTGGTTCATCACTGGAGATTTTAAAGAAGAGACTAGACAGTCAACTATCCGAGATGGTGTAGGTTCTCTCTCCTGCTTGAGCAGGGGGCTGGACTAGAAGACCTCCAAGGTCCCTTCCAGCTCTATTCTATTCTAAGGAGAAGGACACAGAGAGTGTGGAATGTAGAACTCCATCTCAAATGGCTGGCAGAGTTTGTACCTGATGCAACCAAATGGAATCATCTTAGCATTTGTGGATGTTTGCAGCGTTCACAGGCTGCCTTATGTTGAGTAGATCCATATCCGCAAACACATTGATTGGAATTAAGATTCATTGATGGGAGCATGCCGTGCGATATTAAACACACAGCTTAGGACTGAATACAGATAATCCTTGACTTACAACAGTTCATTTAATGACCATTTGAAGTTACAACATTACTGGGGGGAAAAGTGACTTAGGGCTGTTTTTCACTCTTAGGAACGTTGCATCATCCCAATGGTCACACTTAGAATACTGCATCCAGTTTTGGTCACCATGATGTTAAAAAGATGTTGAGACTCTAGAACAGACATGTCAAACACAAGGCCCGGGGGCCGGATACGGCCCGTGAAGTGGTTTCTTGTGGCCCGTGAAGCCATCCTGGAAACAGTGAGGGAACGGCCCCCACTGCCTTGGCCCTGGCCCTGAGACCCTCCTTCTGCCAGAGACCCTCAGATCTGTCCCACTCCCCCATAGGCACCCTTGATGCGAACGATGTAGAGCTGGCCACACCCACCCAGTAGGCCATAGGCACTCTAGCCACGCCCAGCCAGTAGGCCACGCCCACCCTGGCCATACCCACCCAGCCCCTTGAGGGCAAACGCAATGCTGATGCGGCCCTCAATGAAATTGAGTTTGACACCCCTGCTCTAGAAAGAGTACAGAGAAGAGCAACAAAGATGATCAAGGGACCGGAGCCTAAAACATACAAGGAACGGTTGCTGGAATTGGGTATGTCTAGTTTAATGAAGAGAAGAGCAAGGGGAGACATGGTAGACAATATTCCAGTATCTCAGGGGCTGCCACAAAGAGGAAGGGCTCAATCTATTCTCCAAAGCATCTGAAGGCAGGACAAGAAGCAACGGATGGAAACTAACCAAAGAGAGAAACAACCTGGAACTAAGGAGAAATTTCTTGACAGTTAGAACAATTAACCAGTGGAACAACCTGCCTCCAGAAGCGGTGAATGCTCCAACACTGGAAGTGGGGAACAGTGAAAGTGAGAAACCCAGTTTGACTTAACCACCATGGTACTAACTTAACAACTGCAGAGATTTCACCTAATAACTTTGGCGAGAATGGTGATAAAATGGGGGGAAAATCACTTCACAACTTTCTTAAGCAAGAGGAATTTTGGGGCTCAGATACGGTCGTAAGTTGAGAAGTATTCTCTTGATTATTATTACTTCTCTCAATCATAACAGAAAGCAAGAAAGCAAGTCTATGTATTGTAAAAGAAAATCAAAAGAGTGCTTTACTGTCCTGTCTCTGAGCAGTTTACAGAATCAGGTAATTGTCCCCATTTTACCAACCTCAGAAGGATGGAGGGCTGAGTTGGCCTTGAGCCAGTCAGGATCGAACTGCTGGCAGTTGGAAGAATTAGCCTGCAATACTGCATTCTAACTATTTCGCCACCAGGGCTCCTGTGACTTTGTTCTTGCAGAAATTCCTTTAAGATGTGTGGAAGAAAGGAAAACGAACTCTCCGACTGCACTCATTAGATTAGGAGTATCTTGCTTCAGTTTGATTTGTAATATATTGCACAATTCAGATTCCAAGCAGCAAAAAAAAAAAAAAAAACTTAGCAGAGCCAAACAGATTTAATAACCCACCAAACAGAGGAAACTCATCATACGTTACACCTGGCGTGGACAGGGTACTAAATAACCATGCACATATTTTATGCTGCATTACCTCATTGCAAAATGATTAATATCCCAACAACCTTATCAGAAAAGTTATAGATAAGGGTCAACAGGGAATGCAATTACATACAACATCGCTTTTACACAATGCAAAATTAACAAATAGAATTATTTCGATACATTTGAAAAAAAAATTGGCAAAATCTCTTATCATTCGTATCTTTCCCAGAACCAAATTCTGGGTGTTCTTGTGATAAATGATATTTATTTCTCTCAGGATTTAGATTATTTTGCTATTTATCAGAATTAGGTCTATTATGCATCCTATTCCTCATTACGTGCCTAATTAATTCGCAGTATTAAAAATTCATCATACTTTGTTCAGATCAGGCAAGCCAAAACCTTTTAATTTCACCGTGCTCAGAAGATTAATTCTTTTTCTGGTACTGTACGGGCTAATAATTTATTCCTATTATCCAATCAATCAGGAATCATCTCTTTCCTCCCCTCTCCTCTTGCAGAACTGAACAGAGGAGTAGAACAGCTTTTGTTGTTGAAAATTTTAAAACAGGCATTGCAGAATTACTGTTAGCTTCTTTTTGTCAGTTTTTATATCTTCTTCTTGAAACTGAACAAAGAATTGACCTTCCTTCCTTCCTTCCTTCCTTCCTTCCTTCCTTCCTTCCTTCCTTCCTTCCCTCCATTTATCCTCCCTCCCTCCCTATGTTTTCCTTCCTTCCTTCTTTCCTTCCTTCTTTCCTTCTTTCCTTCCTTCCTACTCATCTTCCTTTTCATTCATTCTCATCTTCCTTCCTTCCTATATTCCTTCCTTCCTATCTTCCTTCCTTCCTTCCTTCTCTCCATTTATCCTCCCTCCCTCCCTATATTTTCCTTCCTTCCTTCTTTCCTTCCTTCCTTCTTTCCTTCCTTCCTTCTTTCCTTCCTTCCTACTCATCTTTCTTTTCATTCATTCTCATCTTCCTTCCTTCCTATCTTCCTTCCTATCTTCCTTCCTTCCTTCCTTCTCTCCATTTATCCTCCCTCCCTCCCTATGATTTCCTTCCTTCCTTCCTTCCTTCCTTCCTTCCTTCCTTCCTTCCTTCCTTCCTTCCTTCCTTCCTTCCTTCCTTCCTTCTCTTCCCCCTTTCTCTGTTTTCCTGCATAGACCTCAGGACATTAAACTTTTGCAATGTGACAAAAATCCCTTGAGATTCTTGAGCACCTAAACCTGACGGGGGCTCATTCATGCAGAGAATACTACTGTTAATGAATTATTTTTAAACCAAATCCTCCCTCCCTCCCTCCCCTCCCCTCCCCTCTCTCTTTCTCTCTCTCTCTGTGTTGGCAAATTATGGTTTGTTGAAGCTAGGATCATCTGAAGTCCACTCTACTTTCAGGGTTCTGCAGACTGTGGAAGGAAACCAAAGTAATTTCTAGATGATGAGCTGAATTTGTCAGGAGTTACCACAAGGCATACATTTTTATCTGAATGCTTAATATCCCTACCTTTTGCGGTTTTAGGCATAAGCACATTCCCAGCCCTTTATTAAATTTTGATTTCAATTCTATAGACACAGAACTCTTTCCATACTGTGCAAACACAGCATAAACAATTCATAGCAACAGCGTGTTCCAACTGAGTATATAATTGTGTAATGACTAACAAATGAAATTGGGTCCTTAATGGTATAACATTTTCTCAGTTCCAAATAAGTTGAATTATTTAATTGTACTTTGTGCATGGAAGGTTTGCTGCAAGTCACTTAAAAATCTGAAAAGTCTGTATTATAGTGGGTTTCCCCACACTTCTTTTTCATTGTATGCCATCCAGAATTCTTGGAAAATGAGATAGGTTATAAATAACGAATGAACGGGGAGATAAATATTCCCTGAATGGCCATTTAGTTGTGTATGAAACCCAGAAAAAAATATCTCAGGTGTTCAGATTGATTAGGGAGTCCACTGTCTTTCTTGACATACTGTAAATTGAAAAGAAAAGAGAGCAAGTTATATATAAAATCATAAAAACAGTTTTAGCATGAAATAAGTCAGGACTTCATTGAAGCCTGGTTATGAATACAGCTGTCTGTGTGTCTGTGAGTTTTTGTTCGTCTTTTTCATGAAAAACAGATCTGTTGGGGACAGACAAACCATATCAGCTTTTCTTTCTAGCTAAGCTGGTTTGTACTAATCGAACTAAATTCAAATTACTAAGCTTGTTAGAATCATTTCTAGCTCAGGCCCAGCAATTACTTCTTTTTTCAGTTATGTTACTGCAGGATCGCCAAAGAATTGAGGCCTTTGAGCTATGGTGCTGGAGAAGACTCCTGCGAGTCCCTTGGACTGCAAGGCGATCAAACCGGTCAGTCCTAGAGGAGATCAACCCTGACTGCTCTTTAGAAGGCCAGATCCTGAAGCTAAAACTCAAATACTTTGGCCACCTAATGAGAAGGAAGGACTCACTGGAGAAGAGCCTAATGCTGGGAAAGGTGGAGGGCAAGAGAAGAAGGGGACGAGAGAGAATGAGGTGGCTGGATGGAGTCACTGAAGCAGTAGGCGTGAGCTTAAATGGACTCCAGAAGATGGTAGAGGACAGGAAGGCCTGGAGGAACGTTGTCTATAGGGTTGCGATGGGTCGGACACGACTTTGCAGCTAACAACAACAACAACAACTGCAGGATATCCTTGAGAATTAGCAGTCTGCCACAGCTGGGAGTCAAAAATCCACAATACTGTTATTTTTTTTTCCATCTGTCATTACATATCAGATTTAACTTTTTAACCATATCAGGATATCAAGAGCTGCCAAATGAGCAAAATAATTATTGAACAATGCTTGGAGGATGGCCACAATAATTCTTACATAATATAAATTGTTCTCCCGAAATGGATTGCTGATGTCTATTTATTAACATTTTCTTTTATCCTTCGGAGAGCAAAGAAGAAGGATTTTGAGAAAACTCACATGATTTACTGGAGATTTTTTTTTCCCCAAGCATTTTTTTATCCTATTTTTTTTTCCTTTATTTGTCATTGTTAGCAGTTACGTGCATGCCATTTTTCCCCCTCCTGTAAGATTGAAAAAGAGCATGTTGAGTAAACGGGAAAAGAAACAACCTTGCTTTGTCTTGTTGTGTTGACAATAGCTTTAGATGCAGGAATCCATAGTTATGAAGCTTTTCACAGTGTGGAGAACTGAAAGCCATTTTAACATCTTCCAATCACAAACATTTTGAACAGAAGACTCCACTGGGAAACAGTTTGGTAACCAGCGTTTCCAATTATCCTGGAAACCTAAAAAAAAACTGCTATTGGCTTTAAGGAATCCTTTTCAAATTTTAGACTGAGGGCAACCAGATGAAGTTCCTGTGGTCTTTCATGGTGTGTTCAATCTATACATGATTAAAAGCTAGAACAAGAAGTAGGCAACAACAACAACAACAACAACAACAACAAAATTACTTGTGTTGTTTTAGAGGTTAACATTTCTTGAGGCACACATCTCCGCAGACTGCAATTTACTGCATAAGATGTAGGGATAACAGTCTGAAAGACTGTTTAACATGGTTAAATGGGTAATGAGGACCCAGATTGTTGGGGGCAATTAAGCTGACTTTGTAATAATGCCGCTTGGGGGTGTGTGAAAGCCCTAATAAGCAGGCATATACATAGAATGAAGGCTACTGCTAAGCTTGTAAGCCGCCCTGAGTCTTCGGAGAAGGGCGGGATATAAATGGAATTAAAATAAAAAATAAATAAATAAAATAATGGTGGATGGCAAAGAGAAAGTGAAATCTTACTTGCATTACCAATGTGATATTTACATACTATTTTGCTTTCGGACTAATGCCTCTTTACTAATAAGAAGGAAAACCAGCAAAATGGAGGCATGTGAAGACAAGGCATAAAAGAGCTCAGTAGCTCGCTATAATTTTAGAAGGTAGAAAATCTATTGAAGTTTATGCTAGGAACTTTTCTTTCTTGTGTTGAAAGAAAAAAAAATCTTCATCAGGGTCCAGTCCAAGTCGGGAATAAACAAAATGGAGACTGCTTTAGAAAGAAGGTTGTATTTTATTGAAGCGCATAACCACAAGACATGAGGTTCTAGAGCAGCTGACCACATGTTACTGGGAGTGGTGGGTTTTTATACTTTCTTGGGCTTTTGTGCTTGGAGTTCCTGTTCCTTTGGCATGAACTTTGACCTGAGGTTCAGTGTCCCCTTTTTGGTATTGGTTAGTTAATCCAATTATATTTCCTGTCCTTAGAGTTTGGGTGGGGGATGTAGATTTTTAGGGGTCTTTGTCTTTCTAATCTCATTGTCTTTCTAATCTCCAGCCTTTCTGAAAGGATTTTCACATCTGCATTTCTAAAAGCTGGTCTCTGCCTAGTTTCTGCTTTGGGGAGAGGGGCTGGGGCTGGTGTCTGGGGGCTGGTTTTTGTCTTTTTAAAGATCTTCTCTATTATTCCATTGGGGAAATATATTCTGCCTTTTTAATATTCCCCAAAATATTTCTTTGTCTGAATTCTTCCCACCCCTGAGTTCTGCATTTCTGTTTGACTGTGTAAGGAAAATATCTTGTCATTTGGGTTCGAAATCATAAGCCACAATTATTTGTTTTGGGGAGAGTCCTTCTCAGTTAGGCCATAGGTATTGGACTCTCCTGCTATTGCACCATACCCCTTATTCATAAGCATTTTACTTTCTTATTCCTGGATCTTAGTCAAGAATATTTCACTTTGGGCAATATGCATAAACTAAGACGATTCATTCTCTCCCTCTCTGCAAAACCAAAACTGTGAGGATCCTAGACTAAGCTAAATCCAAAAGAAACTTGGCATTCAGATAAATCAGCCATCAATAGATACATAGAGAAGAACCACATTTACACATCATTTGAAACAGACAATAAAACAAAATGTTTAGAAGGAAACCAAAATACCAGAACACATTCTTTCCAGCAACCAATATCCAGAAAAGCAGTGATGAATACCAGACAATCAAGCAAAAAAGCAATATCCTAATCAAGGAACCATCAAACTGTTATGGATCGGCAACTGGATCCCTCTTCGGATGCTAGTTCAGAGGAGGAGGAGGAGATTGAGCCTGCAGAGGGAAGTTGGAGCAGAATATTGGTCAAGATCAGGGCTCAGAGAATGATGAAACAAACTCAGCTGGGTCAGTAAGATGAGCAACAGGCTCAATGGGTGAGTCACAGCTGCAACAAGTTGGCCAGGAGGCACCAGTCTAGGACTGGGAGCAACTGCTGCCCATTAGCAATGAGGAGGAGGTGGAATCCACACCTCCTTCTGATCCAAGGACACATAGAGCAGAGAGAAGACAGGGACAATGCCTGTCAGCTGGACAACTCATGAGGAGGCAACCTCACCTCTCATGAAGGGCTGTGCTGGCATTGCTCACTTAACCCTGCCCTGAGGACTTGTGTGTTGCTGCAGCAATGTGCCCAGTTCTGTGCCTTGTGTGCTTGTACCTTGTATCCTGGCCGGTTTGATTCTGGGACTTTGTGTGCACGTGTTGTACTCAGTTACCCAGTGACTCTTGCTGCATAAGTTTGGAATATGGAACTGCACAACAGAGGTGCTTTTCAAGGCCCTGTTTTGGGGTGGGTGGGGTTTGAATAAACATCAATCAAAGTCTTGTCATCTGTGGGTGTGTGGGTGTGGTTGGGGGAGACTGAGACAGCACACCAACACTATCAAGATGAGTTACTGTATATAAACAGTAAACATCAAACAACCTCAGAGTACCAAGGATTCAATTTTCTCTCCTTATCAACAACAAACATCAACTTTTCCATTGATTCCTTCCTTCCTTCTTTCCTTCCTTCCTTCCTTCCTTCCTTCCTTCCTTCCTTCCTTCCTTCCTTCCTTCCTTCTTTCCTTCCTTCCTTCCTTCCTTCCTTCCTTCCTTCCTTCCTTCCTTCCTTCTTTCCTTCCTTCCTTCCTTCTTTCCTTCCTTCCTTCCTTCCTTCCTTCCTTCCTTCCTTCCTTCCTTCCTTCTTTCCTTCCTTTCTTCCTTCCTTCCTTCGATATAGAGCAGGGGTGTCAAACTCAATTTCATTGAGGGCCGCATCAGCATTGCGGTTGCCCTCAGGGGGCCGGGTGGGTGTGGCCAGGGTGGGTGTGGCCTACTGGGTGGGTGTGGCTAGAGTGCGTATGGCCTACTGGGTGGGCGTGGCCAGCTTTACATCGTTCACATCAAGGGTGCCTATGGGGTCCTGGGCAGGAGTGGGACAGATCTGAGGGTCTCTGGCAGAAGGAGGATCTCTGGGCAAGGGCCAAGGTAGTGGGGGCCATTCCCTCCCTGTTTCCAGGATGGCTTCGCGGGCCACATGAAACCACTTCGCGGGCCGGATCCGGCCCCCGGGCCTTGTGTTTGACATGTCTGATATAGAGGCATCTAGTTATTTATTACTATAAAACTGAGTAAAATAAACTAGGGTCTTTGTGTAATTTCCTATCTTCATTGTTTTCTGTATCTCTTATGTTACAATTAATTTTCAGTGGAAGCAATATTCGAGTATATATCCTGTTTTAAATCTGGTAGTGCCAATCTGGAGCATAAATTCCATTTTCTGAACTTCACACTTCAGTGACCTCTCTTATAAGGCAGCATTTTTTTTTCAGCCCAGCCAGATAGAAATCTGTCATATCCAACATACGTTTTCTCACCACTAAAATCAATATCTCCAACTAGCTCCAATTTCAGTTAAAATTCAGCAACCTGGGTAGCAGAAGACAATTGGGGGGGGTTGTCTTAAAGTTGCTGTTCTGACATCATTCAAGTATTGTTTTAAGCCATTGGAGGTGAAATTTAACACTGCTGCTCAGATAACCTATCTAGAAAACTAATACAGAGAAATAGGAAGCTATAGACTATTTCAAGATTAACTTGTGATTTTATGGAATACAACCATTTACTTTTTGAGATCAGAGTCTAAAGCAGCTTATTAATCTGCTTAATCTATTAATCTTACTCATTAATCTTATTAATCTAAAACAAAATATTAATCTGCAGTGTTACACAACAGTGCTGTGGGGAAATACCTTACTGCATATTTAGAAACAAGTTAGAAATGTAATACAATATTTGAAATGCTTAGGAAATTTAACCAGCCTCATACAAACTTCCAGTGGTTGAGAATATCACTGTCTAATTACAGATAGTCCTTGATTTGCAGCCATTTGTTTAGTGACTCTTCAAAATTACAACAGCAGTGAAAAAAGTGACTTGTGACCGGTTTTAACACAACTGCTGGGGTATCCCCATGGTCACAAGATCAAAATTAGGGTGATTGGCAATTTTATGACAATTGTACTGTCCCGGGATCATGTAATTACCATTTATAACTTTCCCAGGTGACATTCTGACAAGCAGAGTCAGTGGGTGAAATCCAGATTTGCTTAATGACTGCAAGATTCACTTAACAACTGTGGCAAAAAAATGTCATAAAAAGAGGCCAAAAAAGTCATAAAATGACATTATGAAATAACTCACTGAAAAACTGCCTTGCTTAGCAGCAGAAAAAAACGGGTACAGCTGTGATTGTAAATTGAGGATTACCTATATGTAGTTGTTTAATTTTACATCTCTCCATATGTGTTTTGTGTGTATTTGTGTGTTTCAATGTATATATTAATTGTTTGAAATTAATGGAATGAATTGAATGCACTGAAATGCAATGCAGAAGATGCATATGGGATATTATTTAATATATACAGTTACAAAGGCTTTGGGGTGAAAACAGATTAATTCATCCCAATGATAAGTATTGCCAAAAACTGTTTTTCCTCTTTTGAAGTCCCTCCCGGCAAAATAATTCATACTTACTATAACTTTCTATATAAACACACACACACACACACACACACACACACACACACACACACATACACACACACCATTTTTAAGCTACTTAATAGCTCTGGATTTATCATTTATTTTTAGAACTTTAGGCAAGTACAATAATTACTGATTTTTGCACTGAATAATGTACAGCGCATGAAAAGTAAGTTTGCTTTTTATGATTGATGATTATGTTAATCAGGCAAAAGTTAGGCACACAAAATGTGAAGCAAGTTGGAAGTTTTCTGATACTGGGAGAATTATATATATATAATATACACAGTATATATATGAAATAGTTCTAAATAAGCATGGCTATATGCAACACATGGCAAAGGGAGAGTATATTCAGGTCTTATATTTATTTATGTATGTATGTATTTATTTTTGGGACTTATATGCCGCCCTATCTCCCGAAGGACTCAGGGCGGCTAACAACAATAAAAATACAATAATACAAAAGTTAAAAAAAGAATTAAACTAGCAGCCCCAATAATAAGTTAAAAACATTTTAAAAATCCCTCTCAGTGCAGGTCAGCCTGATGGAGAAGAAATGTTTTAAGGCCACGGTAAAAGGACCAGAGTTCTGGGGCCATCCGGAGCTCAAGGGGAAGTTGGTTCCACAGGGTTGGCGCTCCCACAGAGAAGACCCTCCCCCTGGGGGTTGCCAGCCGACATTGTCTAGCCGACGGCACCCTGAGGAGGCCCTCCCTGTGTGAGCGCACTGGGTGATAGTAAGTCATTCCCGGAAGTAGACGGTCCTCCAAATATCCCGGGCATAGGCCATGTAGGGCTTTAAAGGTAAGTACCAACACCTTAAATCACACCCAGAGGGCAACCGGTAACCAATGCAGCTCACGCAGGAGGGGTGTAATATGGGAGTATCGGATGCTCCCATCACTACCCGCGCAGCCGCATTCTGCACCAGCTGGAGCCTCCGGGTGGTCTTCAAGGGCAGCCCCATGTAGAGAGCATTGCAGTAATCTATATGGGAGGTAAAGAGTGCGTGAGTGACCGTACATAGGGCATCTCGGTCCAGATAGGGGCGCAACTGGCGCACCAGGCGAACCTGGGCAAATGCCCCCCTGGCCACAACTCTTATAACTTGAATATTTTTGTTGTGTAATATTCTAGTAAGATTTGGAGAAAATTGGGGTCTTTAGACAAGAAGCAGTTTCTTTTATTGTGGGCAAGATCTCTTTAATTAGCTTATTTCAATGATTTTTGACCTGTTGCAAGCTTTCTTCCTTCTGGTGATGTTTCCCAATTGAGGCAACTTCAAGATGGAACTGCAATTTCCAGAATGCTTTAAAAAATTATCAGAAATTAATCCAAAAAGTCCAAGCTGGGCAACACTAACTTATAATATTTATTTAATTTATTGGCTACTCAAATCCAATGGATGGCCAATACAGGCATGGAGAGCCCCAATGTATAAGAGTAATCCTTGCATCAAAATGCATCAAAAATGCTGTATTACTGCTAAAGATAGGTTTGCTTTGTCTGAGTGGCCTTAATTATCTCCTTAATTTCTGGCTGAAATTGATTTTTCCCCTGTGGATCTGGTTCAATTAGTTTTCAGAGACCATTTTAAATCAACCTGGCTAACAAAAGCTAATAGCAAACTTCTTTCCTTGGGATTCTCTGTGAAAACTCTGTTTATTAGAGTTTATCAGAAGTCAAATCTCATCTTATAGAATGTATCTGGGATATTAATTTCCAAAACAGTTTAAACCTAATATCCAACCTTATAATTGATGGATTCTTTTCAAATGGGCACATGTCACCATCTTAAGTAAAGTAAAGGTAAAGTTTCCCCCGCACATGCATGCTAGTCATTTCCAACTCTAGGGGCCGGTGCTCATCTCCGTTTCAAAGCCGAAGAGCCAGCGCTTGTCCGAGGATATCTCCGTGGTCATGTGGCCGGCATGACTAGATGCCAAAGGCACACGGAACGCTGTTACCTTCCCACCATAGTGGTCCCTATTTTTCTACTTGCATTTTTTACGTGCTTTCGAACTGCTAGGTTGGCAGAAGCTGGGACGAGCAACAGGCGCTCACTCTGTTATGCGGCACTCGGGATTCGACCCGCCAAACTGCCGACCTTCTGATCGACAAGCTCAGCGTCCTAACCCACTGAGCCACCGCGTCACCATCTTATCTCTCTTTAATTCTAATTTTACATTTTGGAGGGCTTTCATTTGGGCTAGAGTGAATGTTCCACCTTCTGAACCAAGGGCACTTTTTTTCCTAAAAGGCAACTGAACTTCCTTGGTTGTTTTTTTTTTTTCTTTGAAAATTTTTCACTTCTCATCCAAGAAGTCTATGAAGATTTTCAGTCATCCGGGTTGTCCCAAAAGAGCCTTTTCAAGAGGCAACTGGACTTCCTTGTTTTTCTTTGAAGACGTTTTGCTTCTCATCCAAGCAGCTTCTTCAGCTCTGACTGGATGGTGAGGGAATGGAAGGATTTATATTCCTTGCAGAGAGTTGGTCATTTGCATTCTTTTAGAGAGTCGCCAAGGCCACTTGGAGGTTTATCTGTGTCCTCAGGGTCACCTGAGTGGTTGGAACTGAAGAAGCTTCTCGGATGATCCAAAGGTGCTTTTTCTCCAGTCTACATCACAGTCCTTTCAGCAGTTCCAAGAACCATTTGCACCCCTCAGGTGAGCTTGAGGACACAGATGAACCTCCAAGTGGCCTCAATGACTCTTCAAAAGTTAGAACTGAAGAAGCTTCTTGGATGAGTTAGAACTGAAGAGGCTTCTTGGATGAGAAGTGAAACATTTTCAAAGGAAAAAGAAAACAACCAAGAAAATCCAATTGCCTTTTGGAAAAACCACCTTTGGGACAACCATGACTTGAATGATTGAGGATCTCCACGGACATCTATGGACCTCTGAAGTTTTATGAGGATGGTATAAAAATATTCCTTTGTAGCACTGTTTCTGCTCATGTGGAGATGCCATTATTGATCATTTGAAAACTGTCTCGTGGATATGAATATGTCCACAGAAAAGGGACACTGTGGCATATTTCTTTTCCAAGCTTCCCTTGCTGTTGACAGTATCTGTTAGGTAATTGTAAATCAACAACTTCTGCAAAGCTACCCATTTTTTTCTGAACTAAAGGCTGGAGAAAACTCTGCACTATATAAAAAGCTACTGCAAACCAAATATGGGATGCTAATTCAAATAGACTATTACTTAGAGCCAGCATCAAATTGATAGCTGAAAAGATTTCTTACTTTTTTTTTTAGAAAAAGATATGTTTAGGCTGTAATTTTCTATCCCTTTATGTGGAAATAAGTAGGGAATATAGAACTCAGGATTGCACTGGAAAATTAGATGATACTAGCACCTTAAAACAGATATTTCTTTCTGTAGATGGATTGTTACATTGGATTTGTATGGCACTACTTGATAAGACATACTGTATCTTATTTATATGATTATATGAATATTACCAGACCATGCAATTTTTCCCCCAATCTGATTGAGCTTGTTGATCAGAAGGTCGGCAGTTTGGCGGGTCGAATCCTGAGTGCCGCGTAACAGAGTGAGCGCCTGTTACTCATCCCAGCTTCTGCCAACCTAGCAGTTTGAAAGCACGTAAAAATGCAAGTAGAAAAATAGGGACCACTGCGGTGGGAAGGTAACAGCGTTCTGTGCGCCTTTGGCATCTAGTCATGCCAGCCGCATGACCACGGAGACGTCCTCAGACAAGCGCTGGCTCTTCGGCTTTGAAACGGAGATGAGCACTGGCCCCTAGAGTTGAAAGTTGAAAACGACTAGCACGCATGAGCAGGGGAACCTTTACCTTTATATATTTATACACACACACACACACACACACACA
This sequence comes from Vipera ursinii, assembly GCF_947247035.1. Classification (NCBI taxonomy): domain Eukaryota; kingdom Metazoa; phylum Chordata; class Lepidosauria; order Squamata; family Viperidae; genus Vipera; species Vipera ursinii. The sequence goes on from NC_139514.1 coordinate 112,828,040, forward strand.
CACACACACACACACACACATATATATATATATATATATATATATATATATATATATATATATATATATATATATATATATATATATATATATATATATATATATATATATATATATATATTCAGAGCCCATACTAGTAATGCTAAGAGCTGGAATAAAATGTGAAAAGTTATCTAACCAATTTCAACCCTTTTTTAAAAAATTACATGTTTTCCCCGTTCCATACTGCTTGAGATCATTTCTTTAAAAGGTTCACCAGAGTAGGAGGAACACAGGAGAAGCATTTGGAAAATGATTTAGGATGACATTAAGTGCAATTCTATAAGCATAAAAAAAATCTCCTGCCTAACTTACTCAATGCAGTTTCCATTGGATGTAAGCACAGAGAGAGAGAGAGAGAGATTTAAGTGAAGTTTTTATAATAATTCTTATGTCCTATGTTCTTCATTTAATGCTGTTAAGGGGGGGAAGGGAGGAAGGGTGCTACACTCCCTTTAAGATGATAATGTGATAGCATCTCCTTTCTTTTTGAACAACACATCTTGAACAGATTCTGATTCCAATGGTAAACTACTGATGTTCAGGATGTGTTGTATTCAATTGTACTTAACCAGAAAAATCATATTTTTAATATTTTTATATAATAATAATAATAATAATAATAATAATAATAATAATAATAATAATAATAATAATAATAATAATAATAATGAGGAGGAGGAGGAGGAGGAGGAGGAGGAGGAGGAGGAGGAGGAGGAGGAGGAGGAGAAGTTGGAAGGGACCTTGGAGGCCTTCTAGTCCAACCCCACCCCCGCCCAAGCAGGAGACTCTATACCATTTCAGACAAGTGGCTGGCCAGTCTCTTCTTAAAAACTTCCAGTGTTGGAGCATTCACCACTTCTGGAGGCAGGTTGTTCCACTGGTTAATTGTTCTAATTGTAATGTAATAATGCTAATTACTTAATAATTTAATAATTATTTAATAATTATTTAATATAAAGCAAAATTAAAGTTTCAAAACTCTCTGTTAACAGGGATTTTTTTTAAAAAAAAACACACAATGTTTTATTATTTGTTAACAGAGAGTTTTGAAATTTTAATTTGGCTTTGTTTTAGAATTATTATTTTTCCAGTTACATACTTCATCACTCATAGAACATACAGAAGACAGGTCAATAATTTGCAAATAGAGTTAGTAGTTTAAAGAGGGCTATATATATAACTGGATTGGTCGCTCAACAGTGAGAAACTGGTGCGAAGCGGGCAGAGCAGCACCTGAATTTTTTGTGTCACATGAGAAAAGCACATCTTCCTTCCCCTGTCCTGACCACTTTCTACAGAGGGACGATCGAGAGCATCCTGTCATACAGCATCATGGTCTGGTTTGGAAGCATCCCTGCTTCAGACAGGAAGGCAGGGCAGAAAGTGGTGAGGAGGGCAGAAAAGATTATTGGCAGTTTCCTCCCCTCCATCCAGGACATGGCACGTAAGCATTGCTTGAGCAGAGTCTGCAGGATTGTCTGGGACACTACACACCCTCTTCTCAACCTGTTTTCCTTGTGACCTCTGGGAGGGGGCTCCGTGGTATCCAAAGCAGAACATCCAGATTCAGCCACAGTCTCGTTCCATACAGTATTAACCTTGTGAACTCTAAAGCTTCCTCCTTCCGTTATGTATTCTAGGTGGACAGTGATTAATATTTATATCTTACTTATATCTAAGGTTGTAGGTCTATACATATGTGTATATAGTATGGTTAGGTGTGTGTCATGTATGTGTTTCACTTTGAAAGCAGAGAACTAAATTTCATTTTTGATGTGTGCCATTGTGCCCAGAGTAAAAAAAAATGACATTAAAGGTTATCTTGCCTTGCCTTGCCTTGCCTTGCCTTGCCTTGCCTTGCCTTGCCTTGCCTTGCCTTGCCTTGCCTTGCCTTGCCTTGCCTTATCTTATCTTATCTTATCTTATCTTATCTTATCTTATCTTATCTTATCTTATCTTATCTTATCTTATCTTATCTTATCTTATCTTATCTTATCTTATCTTATCTTATCTTATCTTATCTTACCTTATCTTATCTTCATAGAATCATAGGTTCTTGGTGGAGCAGTGGGCTAATGCCTCCTTAAGTAACACCAGCTGCCTGCAATTAGTGCAGGTTCGCATCCCACCAGGCTCAAGGTTGACTCAGCCTTCCATCCTTCCGAGGTAGGTAAAATGAGGACCCAGATTGTTGGGGGCAATTAAGCTGACTTTGTAATAATGCCGCTTGGGGTGTGTGTGAAAGCCATAATAAGCAGGCATATACATAGAATGAAGGCTACTGCTAAGCTTGTAAGCCGCCCTGAGTCTTCGGAGAAGGGCGGGATATAAATGGAATTAAAATAAATAAAAATAGGTTGAAGATGTTAAATGCCCAGTTGGGAAACAAACAAACAAAACACACACATTCAAACACCATTCATCTGTAGCACAAGTGCTCATTATGAGACAAATCCACTCCCATGTTATTACAGTTTGCAGGTTGCTAAAGGAACAAGGCTAACTTTATCCAGCAGGGACCATATAAATCAGTTGGGATGCAACCGTTATAGTACATCCAAACTGTAGTTTTATTGTTTTATCCCTCAAGAGATCAATCTTTGCCTTGCCTATCTGACTTGAGTTGCAACTAGGATGTATGTGTCAGTGGCCAGATTCTTTCTCTCATTTCTCATGCCTGCGTGTCCAAAATAGTATGAAAGAAACTAACCCAAGGCTGACCTTCTGCCTGATATGCTTCTTTTTCTATAAGTAGAATTGGCAGAGTAATGTATTTCTCTTTCTTTTTTTTTTCACTCTGTAACTAGCCTCAGTTACAGGATCTGAGATGATGGAATGGCATGGGAGAAAAAAAGTGCATTTTAACATTTAGTATCTACCGGTTTAAAAATTGGAGTGAATATTGTTATCGAATTTACAGTTATGGCACATTTATGGGGAGAAATGTTACTTCCCAGTTGGGGTTGTCAGCTACAGTTAATGTTCCAAACATAAGGGCAATAAATGGTCACTGGTAGCTACAAAGCCCATTAAAAATGGCTTATTTATTTTCCTATCTTAAATGTCCTTATCCATTTACTAACTTTCCCTACCTCTGCTCCACAAACACAGGCACAGCCAGAGATAAAACCTGAATAAGAGTGATTTGATAGATAGATAGATAGATAGATAGATAGATAGATAGATAGATAGATAGATAGATAGATAGATGAATAGATAGATAGATAGATAGATAGATAGATAGATAGATAGATAGATAGATAGATAGATAGATAGATAGATAGATAGATAGATGGATGGATGGATGGATGGATGGATGGATGGATGGATGGATGGATGGATGGAAGGAAGGAAGGAAGGAAGGAAGGAAGGAAGGAAGGAAGGAAGGAGAGAGAGGAGAGAGAAAGAAGAAAGAGAGGGAGAGAGGAGAGAGAGTGATGAGAGAGAGGGAGGGAGAAGGAGAGAGAGAGAGAGGAGAGAGGCAAGAGGGAAAGGGAAAGAGAGAGAAGGAAGGAAGGAGAGAAGGGGAGGGAAGACAGCTAGAGATAGATAGATAGAGAAATACATATAGCAGTACTTACCAGCAGGAGAACACTTCAGATTCCAAAATCTCACTCTTCTATCAAACGTGTCCCTCCAAAACTCAGTTGTAGATATAAATACCTTATTTTAAATAAAAAAAAATCAGCTCCACAGAGGCCTTTGTAGTGGTTAACATTTTATCCATTCATTCTCGCCTACCATTAATGAACATTTTACTTCTGCTTTGAAGGGTGGGAGATCTGGAAATTTGCCTAAAAACTAAAGATGACTCAGAATACAGACAAAATGAACCTGGGAAGCAATATGACAAACCTCATTTAACCAGTGGATTGATGAGAACACTAAAAGTACATTTTATTATAACCTAACACCCATTGTTCGTTACTGAGAAAGAGAAATAAAGTGAAACTACATTAAAACCAAAAGTTTTTGCTGCTTAATAATTCTATATAGTTTCTAGAGTTTGTTATCAAAACCACACCAGTGGTGGGATTCAAATACCTGAACATCCAGTTCTCTGTGTGGATACAGGCCTGGGCCTCTGAGGCCTAGAATAGACTTCCGGAAGTGACATTCATGCACTTCCGGTGGGCTGTTCTATGCCTGGGAGATCTCCTCCAGACCCCCAAGGCCTAGAACGGACTTCCAGAAGCAGTGTGGGTTCAGCCAGTTCTCCGAACTCAACAGCCTTGGTGGAGCAGTGGGCTAACGCCTCCTTAAGTAACACCAGCTGCCTGCAATTAGTGCAGGTTCGCATCCCACCAGGCTCAAGGTTGACTCAGCCTTCCATCCTTCCGAGGTAGGTAAAATGAGGACCCAGATTGTTGGGGGCAATTAAGCTGACTTTGTAATAATGCCGCTTGGGGTGTGTGCGAAAGCCCTAATAAGCAGGCATATACATAGAATGAAGGCTACTGCTAAGCTTGTAAGCTGCCCTGAGTCTTCGCAGAAGGGCGGGATATAAATGGAATTAAAAAAAAATAGCTACCAGTTCTACTGAACCGGTGAAACTGGCTGAATCCCACCATTAAACCACACTTAATGTCAAGACTGGAAACTGATTGATGAGTTCTTAAACTACTTGGTATCTGATATGCACTGTGCTTGTTTGATTGAGGAGCATGGTGGTCTAGTGGTGAGGATGCTTGCTTCCTACTTGGAAGGTTGAGAGTTCAATCCTAGATAGTGACAAGTGTATATATGACCTAATTTAATTTTCTTCTTTTACACATGCTGTGCATACAGATATTTTAAAAAGTGGTGGGACTTCATGCAACTATGGCCACTATCTTAAATGTCCTGGTAACCTTTCCAGTAAATTACAACATTGTGTTAGGAATTAATCAGCCTTGAATACTGTAGCAAGACAACTGGTAAGAACCAGGCAGTCCTAATGTTAATTGTGGATTATAATTACTATGTATGGTATGCTAACTATCATGGTCCAACATTCCAGGTTTCTCCCTCTTATGTACTTATCTTTGAGTTAGCTGAAAAAGAAGTCACCATCAAATTTGGTGTCCTCAATGGTCGATTCTTTTCTGCCTCTGTTTGTACTTACTGCCAATTAACTCCATTAGGAAGTGACGAAGCCTACAATGACAGATGAACTAAAAGACTTCTTCAACATTAGGACTGTTGACTACATGCCTCACCCATGAGCTGGCATAAGACGAAGTCAACCTCATGGCATCATGGAAGTGGAAAAAAAGTTATGGTCCAGCTGTGGCATATTAGACACAAAAAGTAGAGCAGCCTCTGGTCTAGATGGAGTTGTTTTGTGATTGTCTTCCTCACCAATTCTATACTGACTCAGGACACAATAATGGAACAATGGCAGTAAGATCACAGATGAAGAGTGTGGTAGTAACACAAGAGTTTGGGTCAACTATTGAGCACAGTAAAAGCTGGAAAGATAATGGTAGACATATTTGGAGCAAAAGTGGTCACTCTTCCCTTCAAAATATAGTGGGATCAACTAGAAACAGAATGTTAGCTTCAGATGATCTTGGGTCCTGAAAAATAATAATGATTTGCCCCTGTTAAGTTTCTTTGCACAAAGAATTGTGTATCATGAGTTTTAGTGCAGCAAACTAATGTGATTGTATTATTTAGAAAGAAGGATATCAGAATTATTACACGAGTAGGGTTTAGATAATCAGGTCTCAATAAATAGGTTTGCCTAATGTGACAATATTTTTCCTAGCCTCTTCCTTCATAAAATAATATATATTTTTCCTCTATGTCCATTTTTGCACACGTATTTTGCTGACAATTCATTTGTTAAGGTTTCTTTAGCAGCTCTTTTTGACTAGCTTCTAATCACTAAATACTTGTGATTTATACACAGTAGAGCCTTGGTGGAGCAGTGGGCTAATGCCTCCTTAAGTAACACCAGCTGCCTGCAATTAGTGCAGGTTCGAGTCCCACCAGGCCCAAGGTTGACTCAGCCTTCCATCCTTCCGAGGTAGGTAAAATGAGGACCCAGATTGTTGGGGGCAATTAAGCTGACTTTGTAATAATGCCGCTTGGGTGTGTGTGTGTGTGAAAGCCCTAATAAGCAGGCATACACATAGAATGAAGGCTACTGCTAAGCTTGTAAGCCGCCCTGAGTCTTCGGAGA
>NC_139514.1:112836747-112859234 GCF_947247035.1 Vipera ursinii
GGTATAGAAATTAAATTAATTAAATAAATAAATAAATTTTCTTGTGCCATTTAGGAGTAGCAGAAGCATATGGAAGGTTTCATCTGAACAAATCTCCAATCTATAACTAAAAAGGTAAAGGTAAAGGTTCCCCCGCACATGCGTGCTAGTCGTTTCCAACTCTAGGGGCCGGTGCTCATCTCCATTTCAAAGCCGAAGAGCCAGCGCTTGTCCAAGGATGTATCCGTGGTCATGTGGCCAGCATGACTAGATGCCAAAGGCGCATGGAACGCTGTTACCTTCCCACAGTAGGGGTCCCTATTTTTCTACTTGCATTTTTACGTGCTTTCGAACTGCTAGGTTGGCAGAAGCTGGGATGAGTAATAGGCGCTCACTCTGTTACGCGGCACTCGGGATTTGACCCGCCAAACTGCCAATCTTCTGATCGACAAGCTCAGCGTCCTAACCCACTGAGCCACCGCGTCCTTCAATCTATAACTAGCATAACGCAAAATGATAAGAGCTGTGATGCCACAGTGGTTAGAATGCAGGATTGCAGGCTGACTATGCCCACTGTCAGGAGTTCGATCCAGATCAGCTCAAAGTTGACTCAACCGTCCTTCTGAGGTCAGTTAAAATGAGGAGCCAGTTTGTTGGGGGCAATATGCTGACATTTGTATACTGCTTAGAGAGGGCTGTAAAGCACTGTGAAGTGGTATATAAGTCTAAGTGCTATTGCTGTTTCTCCTCCAACTTAAAGGCACTTAAAAGCCCGGCTTTCTGTACAGGTGAAATTCAAGATATTTTGGACACAGGCAAATAAAATCCCAATCTTTTTCTAAGAGCAAGGCAAATAAGTTAGAACTTAGCAGGAACTTAAGTACTGTACAGAAACCATATTGATGTTAATAGGACAAAGGAACATTTGGATTTCTGAATATAGGAAGCACTTTCTATATTCTTGTCTTCTTAGATGTGGAGCTATCTTTGCATAGCTTGTTCTCTAGGGAAAAAAAATCACTCTGATGCCTGGCTGGAAATTTGATTGCCACTTTAGGAGTTCTAATGAGGTGAAAACTTTCCAATCATATAATAAATAATGCTGAACACCTGAATCCTGGTAGAGATGTTGCTAGGTGAAAATATCAATCTAAGGACATTTAGATATCCCAAGTTTATTTCATTACAAATAAACCTAAGCCAGTTTGGGAGCAAAATGTGGTTTATTAAGACATCCCTAGCCCTTTCACACCTACTGTATGAATTCATCTTTGGATTCAGGAAGATTTGAAGCCAGGAAAATTAATTTTCTGGAGTACAAATACATATCAATGGATTTAAAAATAAACCTAAAATTGGAACAGCCTTAATTCCATCATAATAGAAGCAGAGAAACAAAACAACAAAAAAAACACCCCAAATAGGTCTATATAAGAATAGAATACATTTTTTGTTCCTGTTGTTATTTAATTCATACTCAATTTGATGTTTAGCCATATGGGAAAAGGCGATTGGGTGAAGGATTTATCTTTTGGAAACTATAAGGGGGTACACATTTTATCTGTACATTTTAATTGGACCCATATATTTTGATTTAAAAAATGTTCAAAAGAAACTAAGAAAAGAAACCGGGTTATCTTTATGCTTCCCCCATGTTTTGATGCAATCAATTCCAGATTGCTGTGGGGCTGGGATCACGGTATTATTTTAACATCATGACTTCAAAGGAAAAATGATACAATTTACGTGCAAATCTAATTGGCCTTTCTATTTTTTGTATCTGGCAGCTGCAAAACACTCACATTCTTTAGCCTTTGTTGTTGCTGTTACACTTGCTGGATTGTTTAAAAGAAACACACCAGGAAAGACAACCTGTGCAACATTGGCCTTTGGCAATGGAATGTGGCCATCTCACCACAGCCAATTTGCCATGGAACAACTCTCCGTGGGACAATTGAACAATTCAATTTAATTATTTAAAATATTTTTTTTAAAAAAAAACATTTTTTTTCATTCACATTTCATTTTGTCCCTCCCTCCTTTTGTATCCTTTCTGTAATGGTTCCATTCCACCATTTCTTTGATATTACTGTAACTCTTGTCCTGTAGCGAGTTGTCCTGTGGTGAGTTGGCTGTGGCTAGTTGGCCATGGAGAGTTGGCTTCAGTGAGTTGGCCATTGTGAGTTTGGCAAGGTGAGTTAGCCATTGTGAGTTGGCTATGTTGATTTGGCCATGGTGAGTTGGCCATGGTGATTTGGCTCTGGTGAGCTGGACATGGTGAGTTGGCCATGGCTAGTTGGCTGTAGCGAGTTGGCCATGGTGAGTTGGCCACAGTTAGTTGGCTGTGGTGAGTTGGCCACGGCTACTTGGCTGCAGCAAGTTGGCCGTGGTGAGTTGGCCATGGCTAATTGGCTGTGGCAAATTAGCATAGACCCTTTGGCAAAGCCAGGTGAAACCCAGAATAGGCATATGCATATATCAACTCATTGTCAGAATATAATAATAATAATTCTTAAGCAAGTGGCACAATGACCTGGTACTCAATATTCCTTTCATTTTAATTGGACATGAGATTGCAGAATGTGGTTGTGGGCACAGGAATACTATTCCACTTTTTGTTTTTAAATTGGGTTAATAAGTTTCAATTCCTTTTCTTAACTTCATAATTGCATTCTGCAATGTGAAAATGTTCTTGGAGGTCTCCAGGTTTGGAACCCTCACGTTTACTAGTATCCTCTCTCCGTACATTATTGTCTATCCTTCCCTCCTTTACCATGCTCCAGAAGTGGCCACAGAATATAGTTAAAAGAATCAAGTTGGCAGTCAAGATGACGTGTGCAAAATCCAACCTGTTTTTTTTTTAAAGTGTTACATTTGTGTTGCAGATAAAAAATGGGTGGAGCTTGAATTGTACTGTTGAGGCTACCACCTTGACTTTTATTGACCATATCCTTCATAAGATCCTGTGGTAGTTTCAAGGATTGGCAAGTACTGGGTAATTGATTAAAGCACATGAGATGCCAAGATAACCATGCATTTTTTTCTGTTTTAAAATCCCTTTAGATTGCATATTATAAGTTGTTGTTGTTGTTATCTGCAAAGTCGTGTCCGACCCATCGTGACCCTATGGCCAACGTTCCTCCAGGCCTTCCTGAAATCTACCATCTTCTGGAGTCCATTTAAGCTCACGCCTACTGCTTCAGTGACTCCATCCAGGCACCTCGTTCTCTGTTGTCCCCTTCTTCTCTTGCCCTCAATCTTTCCCAGCATTAGGCTCTTCTCCAGTGAGTCCTTCCTTCTCATTATTATATTACGGTATATTATAAGTGACATGTTACAAATAGAAAATGAAGAATTCATCAACAAAAGTACAGTAAAGTAATATGAAGAGTATAAAAACATAAGGGGGGGATCAACTCAAAAGTGCTTTTTCAAGTGGCAACTGGACTTTTTTTATTTTTTTCCTTTGAAGATGTTTCGCTTCTCATCCAAGCAGCTTCTCCAGCTCTGACTGCATGGTGGGGGAATGGAAGGATTTATACTCCTTGCAGACAGCTGGTCATTTTTATTCTTTTAGAGAGACGTTGAGGCCACCTGGAGGTTTATCTGTGTCTTCAGGGTCACCTGAATAGTGCAAATGGGTGTGGAGCCTTCTTGGAACTGCTGAAAGGACTGTGTTGTGGAGCTTCAGAGATGAAGAAGCTTCTTGGATGAGAAGCAAAACATGTTCAGAAAAAAAACAACAACACGAAAGTCCAGTTGCCTCTTGAAAAAGCACCTTTGGGACAACCGTGACCTGGATGATAGAGAATTTCCATAGACAAAGGCGATAAACGTTAGAAAAAGAAAGGGGAAAAAAAAGGATCTATAAGACAATATAAAATTAATGTAACCCTTTCCTTCTGACTTTTTCCCTAATTTAGCTGTGCTTGTTTATAATTATTAGACAATGGCCCTAAAGAACACATTCATCTTCAACAAAAATACAAAGAGTGTGTACATCACTTGTCCAACTTTTGCAAAATGTAAGAATGATAATGTCTGAAGAAAGTGCATGACATGCTAAACCTCCTACATCTTCCATGTCCTCTGGAGGCTTAGCTTTTTCTTCCTTCCAAACTCTACTCCACCATGTCTCTGCTTGGGCTTATAGCCACCCAATTCCATGCCTACTTTTCTTTTAAAGGACCTATTTGGTTTCTCAACTATATTTAAGTAACATATCTGACTATGAAAGATTCTCATCTTAGAGCATTGTCTCAATTACAATTTTTTAATGGATGTCTTTCACTGGAGATCGTTATCAAGAGGGCCCCTGGTATAGTGAAATTTAAGATAAATAAGTCATGTGACCCTCAACTATTTAATCTCAGTCCAAACTAATGGAGAAAAATGAGGTTCGAATAGCATAGCCATTTTTTTTTCTACTGTGGGATATATTTAAGTAAAAAAATATATCTACATATATAGAAGTCATATGTTGTTAGCACAGCATCAGAGTAATATGACATTTCTGGCTATATTTTTAGGAAGCATTAAAGTGTTCGAAATAACTATTGCTTCTAGCTGTCACCCATAAATCAAAACAGGCCAATGGCAGCAGAATGATGGATCTCTGGTCATTGAAGAGATTTGATCATAAGACACAAGATAAAATGGTGACAAGTAAGGAGATAAATGTTTATGTTCAGATTAACAACCCAAGGTCAGAGTGCTTAAGCATATCAATGAAATTTCTCGGTCAACATGGAGAGAATATTAAGCTAAAAGGTCCATAGCAAAGGAAGAGAGAAATTGAATTTTAATGAAGTGGTGTGTTATGATTGTTTAAGGAAACAGTTATAGTGAATTAATCATAATGATACTGGAGGGGGTTTTTTGTGCGTGAAGGGTTTTCTCTTTTCAAATGTCAACCCTTGTTGTGCAAAGAATTGTTCTTTGTTGTGAAAGAGGATGAGGGAATAGAATAGAATAGAATAGAATAGAATAGAATAGAATAGAATAGAATAGAATAGAATAGAATAGAATAGAATAGAATAGAATAGAATAGAATAGAATAATAACTTTATTGTCACTTTGAATGCACACTAATAGGCATACATTAAAATGAAATTTTGTTGCATACAGCTGTCAAAGGGTCACCGCTTCCGATATACACTACATAGATATGGCAATAAATAAATAAATAAATAAATACAGAATTACGCATCTACCTACATATATTATATGACACAGAGAAACAACAGTCTAGTTCAGATTATTTATACGTGGGCATGGTGAGAAAAATGAATCTTGCGAGTTTACCAGATGGATGGATCGGGTGGAAATAAAGTTTGTCAATATAATAAATATAATGAAACAGAGAAAATACCCCATTTAGTACCTCAAAAAAAAAAGGTGAAAACTGAGCTGTTGGAAAATTGTAGACATCTAGGGCATGTACAACCTTCCTTGAGAGAAATAATCTACCTATGACTGTAGATCATTCACGCTAGTGTTACCAGTTACTCTACATGGGGCTGCCCTTGAGGACCACCCGAAGGCTTCAACTGGTGCAGAATTCAGCCGCGCGAGTTTTGATGGGAGCTTCCCGATACTCCCGTGTAACACCTCTTCTCCGTGAGCTGCATTGGCTTCCGGTTGCCCTCTGGGTGAGATTCAAGGTGCTGGTAATGACCTATAAAGCCCTAAATGGCTTGGGTCCGGACTATCTAAGGGAACACCTGCTGCCGGCATCATCTTCCCATTGTCCTGTGCACCCCCACAGGGAGGGCCTTCTCAGGGTACCGCCGGTTAATTAATGCCGGCGGGTTATTCCCAGGGGAAGGGTGTTCTCTGTGGGTGCGCCTGCCCTATGGAACCAACTACCCACAGAACTTAGGACTGCCCCCGACCTTCGCTCATTTCGCCGGGACCTGAAAACTTGGCTCTTCGATCTGTTTGGTCCAGACTGTGGGGTTGTTAATTTAACTGGGTTTTAGATTTACTCTTGGGGCTTGAATTTAATTTAATTGTTTTTAATTGTTTTTAATTTTTTGTATTCATGGTTTTAACTGCCTTGAAAACCGCCCTGAGTCCTACGGGAATAGGGCGGTATACAAATCCAATAAAATAAAATAAAATAAAATAAATACTCAAAAGAGGGCTGTCAATGGGCCACTCACTTTTTCTTCCCTCGAGGTCTATGGAACATCTCAGCCATCTAGGTCATGGTTGACTCAAAGGTGCTTTTTTTCAAAAGGCAACTGGACTTTCTTCGTTTTTCCTTGAAGTCATTTCACTTCTCATTCAAGAAGCTTCTTCAGTTCTGGCTTCAGAACGGAAGAAGCTTCTTAGATGAGAAGTGACACATCTTCACGGAAAAACCAAGGAAGTCCAGTTGGCTTTTGAGAAAGCACCTTTGGGTCTTCCCTTGCTGATTATATGCTAGAGCAGGACCTCTAGAGACCTCTGATGAATGGTCAGGCTCTTTATCCTTTGCTATTCTTGTGGTAAGGGACGTGGTGGCTCAGTGGGTTAGGATGCTCAGCTTGTCGATCAGAAGGTCAGCAGTTTGGCAGGTCGAATCCCGAGTGCCGCGTGACAGAGTGAGTGCCTGTTACTCGTCCCAGCTTCTGCCAACCTAGCAGTTTGAAAGCATAGCCAAGAAATTTCCTTAGCAGTGATATGGATTCCACATGTCTGTTCTGGTTGTAATAATTACAATGGTGTACTGAGTGGTTGTTCAATGGGTTAGGATGCTGAGCTTGTTGATCAGAAGGTTGGCAGTTTGGCGGGTCGAATCCCAAGTGCCCCGTGACAGAGTGAGTGCCTGTTACTCGTCCCAGCTTCTGCCAACCTAGCAGTTCAAAAGCACGTAAAAATGCAAGTAGAAAAATAGGGACCACTACGGTGGGAAGGTAACAGCGTTCCGTGAGCCTTTGGTGTCTAGTCATGCCGGCCACATGACCACGGAGATGTCCTCGGACAAGCGCTGGCTCTTCGGCTTTGAAACAGAGATGAGCACCAGCCCCTAGAGTCAGAAGCGACTATCACACATGTGCAGGGGAACGTTTACCTTTACCTTATTCTTGTGAACTGAATACTAGACTCTGAATCATCTTATTGCCACCATACCTACCTTTGTACACAACCCGAATTAAAGTGGCATATCATTTTTGTAAGTAAATAAATCCTGGGCATAGCCAAGAAATTTCCTTAGCAGTGATATGGATTCCACATGTCTCTAGGTCTCACAGGTTGTAATGGCACCATGAGAAAAAAAATATGAAGTTGTTCCTTTTCTAATAAGTTCAGTGTAATCAGAGTGGTGATTTCAACCTATAGAGAAAATATTTTACACTATTCACCCTTGGGTTTTTTTAAAAAAAAGATATAGAGCAGAACACTTCTATTGCTAATCTCGAATTAAACCAGACATGTCAAACTCGTGACATCATGCAACGTATCGGAGCTTTTTCTTTGTTGCCAGAAATGGGGTGGGTGCGGTTTCCTGATGATGCATCCAGCAGTTTGACACCCCTGAATTAAACTTTTGCAACATTTTGAATCTTCGTCAAACTGGTCTGAAAAAAGAAGCATATAACGTACATTGCTGTGTAAGAGAACAAAAAGAGAGATACAGAGAGTGGAAAGTAATCTGATTTTCATTCTCATTTTGTAACCGCAATTACAAATCTGTAAAATTGGCCGGGTGTGTGTGAGAAAGAAGGAGTTAAAAATGAGCTCTTCAATCAATTTGCAGGAATTGTTTCTTGATATCTGTTGCTGGTCAATATACGAATAAGATATTTTGGGCAAGAGGCCGTGAAGATTTTTGAACCATGTATTACAACGTATCTACAATATATTGCAGAGTTTACATTATAAATTTCTCAACCTGTTTCTTTTAAAACATAATTAAACATTAAATCTGATGTTATATGATAATGTTCATATAATGTTCATATTGTTGCATATACAGTTAATTATTTTGTTAATTTATTTGATATGGTATCTCTGTCTCTGCCTACTAAGATTTACACTTGCATTAACACCCTAAAATCAAAGATGTTGACTGTATACTTGGTGCAAAACACTGTTTTATCCCTAGTGTTTAATCAACTCTTGTGATAAAAGAGGCTGCCAAAACTGTGAATTGTGAGTTTGAACAGCTAATTCATTTGGTTTCCAAACCATAAATGTGTAATGAGTTCAGAATTCAGTGTAACATACTTTACCTTTTTTTTTAATTCAAACAGAGAGTAATTATTGGTAGGCTCATTTACATATTTTGTTCCCAGGTAATCAGAAGGACTGCACATTAGAGCCCTGGAACCTTGTTCAGGCGCCTTTTATTTTGAAAAAAACACTAGGCATCAAAATAAGAGCATCATTTTATTCCTTTGCTATCTTTCACTGCTGAAAATGCTTTTGTAATTTGTGCTGAACTATAAAACAGTTAAGCACTTTTAAAGAAATAGTCCAGTTAGTGTTTCCTATTCAAGGTTGGCATCCGTAATTCAGTTCTTATGCATTAATTTATAGAAAATATTTAATCTTGAAAGGCTGCATCTCAGCATTTAGTGCACAAATCTGAGACACCAATATTGGTGTGCATATAGTTCCCTTGATAAATGTTAAAACTCATACATTCCCAATACAAATTTTCTCCAACAGATTGCAAAGGTGGACTCGACGTCTTTGTGAAAAAGTTGCCTATCACACAGAGACAAAGAGTTTCTCTCTTCGAATGCTGAAGAGTGACAATAAAAATGTTTTTTCTCCTTTCTGAAAAAAAAGAAAAAGAAAAAAAGTAGCAGTTGCTAGACAACTGTGTTGCTCATCTTTCAAAAGCCATCTCAGATGGTGTAAATTCTTCTGAAATTTGGTACATTTTTTTCTTACAGGGTTTAGAACTTCCTAATGAGTAACTTCCCCTTCATGGATTTCTGCCTTGTCGTGGCGAAGGGGCTTGCGTAATTCAATGAAGCTATGAGCTGTGCTGTGCAGGGCCACCCAAGACGGAAAGGTCATAGCAGAGAGTTCTGACAAAACGTGATCCACTGGAGAAGGAAATGGCAACCCACTCCAGTATCTTTGCCATGAAAACCCTATGGACAGTACCAAAAGGCAATACGATATGATGCTGGAAGATGAGCCCCTCAGGTCGGAAGGCGTCCAATATGCTACTGGGGAAGAGCAGAGGGCTAGTACTAGTAGCGCCAGAAAGAATTTTAATTTTAATTTTATTTTCCTGGGCTCCAAGATCACTGCAGATGGGGACTGTAGCCAAGAAATTAAAAGACGCTTGCTCCTGGGGAGGAAAGCCATGGCAAATCTAGACAGTGCACTAAAAAGCAGATACATCACCCTGTCAACAAAAGTGCGCATAGTCAAGGCTATGGTCTTCCCAGTTGCAATGTATGGCAGTGAAAGTTGGACCATAAGAAAGGCTGAGCGCCAAAGAATCTAGGCCTTTGAACTATGGTGCTGGAGAAGACTCCTGCGAGTCCCTTGGACTGCAAGGCGATCAAACCGGTCAGTCCTAGAGGAGATCAACCCTGACTGCTCTTTAGAAGGCCAGATCCTGAAGCTAAAACTCAAATACTTTGGCCACCTAATGAGAAGGAAGGACTCACTGGAGAAGAGCCTAATGCTGGGAAAAGTTGAGGGCAAGAGAAGAAGGAGATGACAGAGAATGAGGTGGCTGGATGGAGTCACTGAAGCAGTAGGCGTGAGCTTAAATGGACTCCAGAAGATGGTAGAGGACAGGAAGTCCTGGAGGAACATTGTCCATAGGGTCGTGATGAGTCGGACATGACTTCACAGCTAACAACAATGAGTAACTTTCAACCTTTTGAGATAGACCAAGTCACTCAACACTTCATGGATTACAATAATGTGACTTATTGCTGCAGGGTATAATAACAGAAACAACAGCTTCCCACTAACCCCTCTTATGCTGAACAGGATCTATGTGGTGTTATTTTGAGTCTATTTCTCATGCTCCTCCTAATGATACTTGCATTCCTCTCTTTACCCACTCAGTACCAGTAAAGTGACCACCAAAGAGAGAAAATGCTTACAAATAACTTTCCTGAATGGAAAAAAAGAAACATCATTATGTTGACTAGTAGTAGGCATCAAATGAAATCAACAGATATATGCTGCAATTATTGCTTGCTCAGGGGAATCAACCACTCTAAACCAGAGGTCCCCAACCCATGGTCCATGGACCAGCACAGGGTCCATGGCATGCCAGAAACTGGGTCATGCAAATAAGTGAAGCCCCAACCGCTGGATGTATGCCAGACACAAAACCATGTCCCTCCAGTCAACAGAAAACCTCTCTCCACAGAACTGGTCCCTGGTGCCCAAAAGATTGGGGGCTGCTGCTTGTTGTTGTTGTTGTTAGTTGTGAAGTTGTGTCTGACCCATCACAACCCCATGGACAACATTCCTCCAGGCCATCCTATCCTCTAGGGCTAATAAAAGACTTTTAAAGTAAACAATGCCTCAAAATCCTTTGAAAAGCTCATTCCATCAGAAACTTGACACCAGCACCTTAAAAATTGTACCAACAACTTATTTAGGAAAAAAAATGTTGTTAATTGCAAAGTCATATCCGACCCATCACAACCCCATGGACAATGTTCCTCCAGGCCTTCCTGTCCTCTACCATCTTCTGGAGTCCATTTAAGCTCATGTCTACTGCTTCAGTGACTCCATCCAGCCACCTCATTCTCTGTCGTCCCCTTCTTCTCTTGCCCTCAACCTTTCCCAGCATTAGGCTCTTCTCCAGTGAGTCCTTCCTTCTCATTAGGTGGCCAAAATATTTGAAACTAACACAATTACTTCAGCCTGCTCTTATTATTGTCCAAGCACCAAAAGAGCTTTATCTTTTGTTCAATGTTGGTGTCAAGGTTCCGACCGACAAACCCAACCTAGCAAACACCTTGGAGACATTCCAATCTCTTAGTGTAAAACTTTATTGTGTACATCGCTTCGGCACCAATGAAAGCAAAATCAGTTCTGGCAAACCCTAACCCTAACCCCCTAAACCCATATAGTAAAAGTATTGGATTCTCCCTCCTATCTCTGGGTCAATCAAGTAGAACAATGTTGTTATGAGAAAGCATGCCTAGGACTGGCCAGACACCTGATGTAACGTCCTTGAGTCTCACGGTCTGGCTTCTTAATCTTTGAAGTCTGCATTCCAAACCTCTACAAGATAGAGCGCTTGGATCCCTATTATGGTAGAAAAGATGACATAAGCAATTACTTCCTATTGCCCATGCCAGAGCCCCTCTCAGTTTTGGCATCTTATCAGTGCTCTATCAAAAGATCATTTGCTTGTCCAACTTGTATAATTCCTGCTGATTAATGGGAGGTTAACATCCACTGTTTATATAACAAAAACAACAACAACAACAACAATAACAACAACAATAATAATAATAAAGTTGGAAGGGATCTTGGAGGTCATCTAGTTCAACCCCCTGCTCAGGCATGAAACCCTATACCATTTCAGACAAATGGCTGTCCTTTCTCTTCTTAAAAACTTCCAGTGTTGGAGCATTCACAGCTTCTGGAGGTAGGTTGTTCCACTGGTTAATTGTTCTCACTGTCAGGAAATTTCTCCTTCATTCTAGGTTGCTTCTCTCTTTGGTTAGTTTCCACCCATTGTTTCTTGTCCTGCCTTGAGGTGCGTTGGAGAATAGCTTGAGTCCCTCCTCTTTGTGGCAGTCCCGGAGATATTGGAACACTGCTATTATGTCCTCCCTTGTCCTTCTGTTCATTAAACTATATATTCCCAATTCCAGCAACCGTTCCTTATATGTTTTAGCCTCCAGTCCCCTAATCATCTTTGTTGCTCTTCTCTGTACTCTTTCTAGAGTTTCTAGAGTGTTAACACCGTGTGTGTGTGTGTGTGTGTGTGTGTGTGTGTGTGTGTGTGTGTACAAGAGGAATCGAACACCAAGCCAATTGAACTGGATGTAGATTTCCACCCTCATTGGCTGCCAATAAAAGACTGGATCAATCAATTTAAACCAAGAAAAATACCAGGTAATGATTTTATGACAGCTGCAATCATCTGTAACAATTTGCATTATTGGACCCCTTAGCTTCCTTCTTCTCTGCCATAGATTGTACCTCAGTTTCCTCAAAGGAACAGCAATAATTGTCTCCATTAATTAAAAAAAGGGGGGGGAATCTACCAACCAATTATCACCGACAAGGGCTCGGGAATCTGGATACAGTGCTTTGCACATATCTTAGCTCCCTGCTTGCTACAATCCTGTTTTCTCCATCATTGTGTCTTGCTAAGCAAACAGGTTAACTCTTATATTCTTTTAATCGCCATAATCAAACCAAACATACTAAACAATCTCAAAGAAAGGAAAAACAAAACAAAAGAAAGAAAGAAAAACTTTGCAGCAGCCCGGTAAGGTGGATATAGATTATTGTTATCTGGCTGGAAGAGATAAGATAGGAAGACCGTAAGACTCACCTCATTTATAATCTAGTTATCCCATTTTTGACCCAGAACAGAGCGTATAATCTAGCAGGCTTGGTTGTCAAGGTGGAAGACAGCAAAAGCAGGAACTTGGGAATTAAAACTACTTTCCCACAAAGCTGTAGTGAGTTCTCCTCTCTGCCAATGAAGCCGCATAATGCTGTCATTATAATTAAAAGCCATCAGACAAGGTATGAAAGGTGTGATAGGCAGAAGTGATCAACAAGAGCATTCTAACCCAAGCAGCATTGGGACAGAGATGCCACAGAACGTGTTCAAGGCAGTTTCACATTGTATTCAACAGTGATTTGTCGAGGACAATCATTGTGAAATAGATGATTTGCCACCAGGCATGGAGGGAGTAATCAAACCTCTATTGTTCCTTCCTCGTCTTGAGGCGGCTGCCTTCTGCCCTTCCTTTACCTCATTTACCTGGCATTTGGATTGAGAGGATTAACTATTAACTTTACCTTGGGGCTACTTGCTGGAGGATACATTAAGTCAAAGCTGCTGGCTTTCCAGAAGCCCTCTTAGGAAAGCAATATTTATTAGGTCTTCCATCCAAAGTAGCTGAAGTGAACCAACTTAATGGGTTTTGGATCAATGCCTTAAATAGGATTTATTCTTTTACCGGGATCATACCGCTTGGCTTATGAAAGGAAAGGTGGGGGTGGGGGTGGGGAAGGAAAGACCCTGGCAGTGATAAATGAATGCGGGAACAATGAATGACCAGCCAATTGAAATGTTAGCTTTATAGGCAATGCAATTGATTGCTTCAGAACAGCTCTGGGGATTCGGGAGGCGCCCCCCCACCCCGCAATGCTCCCTGTCCTTGCATCATTCAGGTGCTCTGTTTGTAAGGGAGGAAGACCAACAGGTGCAATTAAGTTTAAGGAGGCAATAACCTGGAGCAGATGCAGGAATCCTCACGCGGAGATGCAACCTTCTGTGTCGGCAAGCTGCTCATAAAAGCCACTTCTTGGCAACTCTGCCCCAAGGCAATGGTGCAGCCAAGATTTCCACGGGCTGTGTGCCATCCTAGCAGATTGGCTTGAGCTGAAGCAGCCAGGTTGAGTAGTTTGGGCATGCATTAAGTCAAGCGGCAGAGGCGCAAGTTCAGCACCTGGGGATGCGAGGGGAAAATAAAGAGAGAGAGAAGAGTTTGCTAGTTCAGAGCTTATATACGATTCTCTCAACACAACAGCAAAAAGCAAAAAAAAAAAAAGTGTGCCCCATTAACCCAGACATTTTCAAGGCTGAGGGCTCATAATAAATTGAATCAACTCCGCAAATTAACTCTCCTAACTCCAAACCAGACTGGAAGCACCAAACAGATTAGGCCATGGGGGGTCTTCAAACTTGGCCCTTTTATGACTTGTGGACTTCAACTCCCAGAATTCCTCAGCCAGGCACGCTGGCTGAGCAATTCTGGGAGTTGAAGTCCACAAGTCATAAAAGGGCCAAGTTTGAAGGCCCCTGGATTAGGCTTTGAAAAGCCGCTGGAAAACATTTTTTTTTCTGATCCAGTTGAAATCTTTCTCCCTTGGACTACAACTTCCTGAGACCATCCTGCTGTGAAGAAACCTCTGGATAATCTTGGCTGATCTAGTCAGATCAAAGTAGGCCCAGCTCACTCAGCCCAACTGGATGGCTTTAGATGATCTGAAGTGGTGATTAGGGTTTGGAAAGACAGTTATTTTGGAACATGCACTGCTGTGAAAAACAAACAAACAAACAAAAATAAATACCATTTTTCTCAAGTCCTTCTTCTTTATTTACCAAAACCCGCAGCTGGAACCCTAGTATTATCTGTGAAAGATAAAGGGCTAAAACTCTTGGTCAACTTCAAATGCTTATTTTGACTTCTATTCTTTTGTTAGCGTGACCTATTCTTACCGCTTCTTTGTCTGGAATTTATCACATTTATGAGGCGCACGGAGTGTAAAGTCTTAGTAGCAGAGAATATGTGCAGTTCAGGGTTGAACTGTGGAGTCCTTCATGCAATCAAGGAACTGTCAGTTAAAAAAGAACACTCACACCAACAATGATAGTGCAGACTACTTTAAATAAACAGACAGCAAGGCCCGCTCCTCTTTCAACACTGAAGATGTTACCTAGCCGGGTAATGAAATGTCTGAATAAAAGGAAGCAAGCTCAGAGAGCACCAAGGACCCCACAGTCTAAAGTTTCTCCTTCCTCCACCCTCCCTCACTTCCAAACAACCTCTGTTTGAATGTTCTGAAAGGATAAGGCTGAAGGAAATTTAGATCAGAATAACTGAATGACGAGCATCATTTTTACCATTTCTAAAATTGTAACCAGGGCTTTTTTTCTCATAGAACACTCAGAACGGAGTTCCGGCACCTTTTTTTGGATGGAACCTTGTAGGGTAGCCAAGGCGGGTTGTATGACATGTGTGCGTTCCGGCACCTTTTTCTTTTACAAAAAAAGCACTGATTGTAACTAACACACCATGAAGCCGAAAACAAGAGCTCTCCATTCATATGATGGTTTATTAAAATCATTACACTTTTTACAGTGAATCATTGTCAGACTTACATTTTTTTTTTAAATAGCTCCTTGCTTGTTCATATTGCATGTTAGTCAGTGATTTAAAGTTCTCTTCCCACCTTTGTATTTCAAAGGAAGTTCATCCTGTTTGATTGCTAACATTTCCACCACCACCCTAATCATCCTAATTTATATTCTGTCTGTTGAATATCAAAGCCAACACCTCTTCCCTTTTTAACATGACTTTTAGGTCAATAAATGTTACATTCTTTGGTTGTTTGAGAACTTCAAATTCATGAGATGGGTGAAGGTTTCTTTTTGTTTCATCCTTGCAGTTATAACAGATTGAGGTAACTGGGGGTGAGATGCAGTAACTTGCTGACTCAATTCAGTGAACTCCATGGTTGAGTAGAGAAGCAGAACCTTCAAAGCTTGAATCTACTCCAACATCTCCATCACAGATTGAAGCCTGAAGTTTGTTCAGAATTTTCCAAACTTGACTGACACTAAAAAAAATATTGTGGCCAACTTAAGGACCCTGAAAAATAATAGAAAAGTCTCAGAATAGAGGCTAGAGTAAATATATATATAGAGAGAGGTCTTATAAAAATGAAATGGGAAATCAATTCCATATTGTTGCTCAGATATTCATGACTTTGTCCATGAAATCACCAGAAACCAAGGTAGTCTAGAGGAGATATTTACTTTGGAGAGATCAAACTAGTCAAATACCCAGTAACTTCAAGGTTTAACCTCAAGGTGGAAAAAGTAAAGTGAAAAAAAAATACAGCAATCTATAGTAAAAGCACCAGTTTATAAAATGGAAGGGAGGTCGTGTTTGCTTCTTTTAAGAGCAATAAGGTAAAGGTAAAGGTTCCCCCGCACATGCGTGCTAGTCGTTTCCGACTCTAGGGGCTGGTGCTCATCTCCGTTTCAAAGCCGAAGAGCCAGCGCTTGTCCGAGGACGTCTCCGTGGTCATGTGGCCGGCATGACTAGACGCCAAAGGCGCACGGAACGCTGTTACCTTCCCACTGTAGCGGTCCCTATTTTTCTACTTGCATTTTTACGTGCTTTCGAACTGCTAGGTTGGCAGAAGCTGGGACGAGTAACAGGCACTCACTCTGTTACGCGGCACTCGGGATTCGACCCGCCAAACTGCCGACCTTCTGATCGACAAGCTCAGCGATAAAAATACACGGATTTTGTTATTGCTTTTGTTGTTTACACTGTAGCTACAATATATAGATATGGTGCTGGAGATAGTGATAGAGATAGTGATATAGTGATGGAGATGGAGGTGGAGATAGCGATGCAGAGATGCAGACATAGGTATAGATATAGAATAGAATAGAACAGAACAGAACAGAACAGAACAGAACAGAATAGAATAGAATAGAATAGAATAGAACAGAATAGAATAGAATATAGAATGGGATGGGATGGGATGGGATGGGACATGACAGAACAGAACAGAACGGAATGGAATGGAATGGAACAGAACAGAACAAAACAGAACAGAATAGAATATAGAATGGGATGAGATGAAATGGGATGGGATGTGATGGGACAGGATACGATAGAACAGTACAGTACAGTACAGTACAGTACAGAACAGAACAGAACAGAACAGAACAGAACAGAACAGAACAGAACAGAACAGAACAGAACAGAACAGAATAGAATAGAATAGAATAGAATAGAATAGAATAGAATAGAATAGAATAGAATAGAATAGAATAGAATTCTTTATTGGCCAAGTGTGACTGGACACACAAGGAATTTGTCCCTGGTGCATAAGATTTCAGTGTACATACAAAGAACAAGTGATAAATCATGATCATGGTCATTGTAAAAATACATTCATCATAAATCATAAGATACAACACTTAGGGATCAACATAAATCTTCTTATGACTATAACTTTGTTGCTTGTATCTTACAATGCATATTAATTGTTTTATTTAGTATCCTATTATGGATACTAAATAAAACAATTAATATGCATTGTAAGATACAAGCAACAAAGTTATAGTTATAAGAAGATAAGGAGATAGGTAATCGGAAAGATGAGAAGAATAGTAATACAGCCTTACCAGACAGTTCGACAGTGTTGTGGGGATTAGTTGTTTAGTAGAGGGTTTTTTATCAATTTTTTACCATTTTTTTAACACCAAATTTTATCAAAGGGAAAAAGTTGGACTGGAAAGACTTACAACATAAATGGGAAAGGAAGAGGCAGTGAATTTAAATATAAACAAACCCAAAATATGCATTTTGGTTTTATTTTGTCGTTGTTGTTGTTGAATCTTGGGAGAAATCCAATGCACAATTGAGAAAAAAGTAGGTTAGGATTCTGAGTGGTGTTTGCTGTGAGTAAACCTGCGTGACAAAGAACACTTTGGAAGCGTTTCAATTATGAATAGCCCCATTCCCTGAAAGGTACCGGGAACTGTATATAAATTCACATAAAGAGCTTGATTGGTTTGCAATTGAAGCAACTCAATATTCACAGAAATGAGAATTGAAAATGCCTTCTGTGCCCAATATTTACAGTACAGCCACAGAATGTGAACCTAATGGGGGAGTCTCTGATAATGGGCAGATCAATGAAGATGTCAACTTAGAATGCAGCTGCGGTGACAAAAAGCAAATTCTGGGCTAGGCATCAACAGGAAAAGAATTGAAAATGAAACTCTGCCTTGCCCTTAAACAAAGACATGATAGCCCACATCTGGAATATTGTGTATAGTGCTGCTTGCTACATTTGGGGGGGGGGGAAGGGGGAAGATTTATCAGGGCTTGAAAAAGTGCAGAAGAACAGATCAGAAGGCTGGAGGATAAAACATACAAAGAATTGAGGCGGGGAAAAAAAAGGATTAGGTTAGACATGACCGCAGCGTTCCAATATTTCAGGGTTGGCCACAAAGAAGAAGGAGCTCCATCTATTTTCCAAAGCACCAGAAAGCAAGACGAGAAACAATGGTTGGAAACTGACCAAAGAGAGAAGCAGCCTAGAACAAAGGAGACATATCCTAATGTGAGAACAATTAACCAGTGGAACAGCTTGCCTTCAGAAGTTGTGGCTGCCCCATCACTGGAGGCTTTCAAGAAGGGACTAAACAGACACTTAGCATAGGTTCTTCTGCTTGAAAAGGAGGTCGGACTAGAGGACCTCCAAGGTCCCTTCCAAATCTGTTATTTTGTTATCAAGGGACTTAAATAGGCTCTCTAACAAAAAGGCTAAGATTTTTTTAACTTAGAAAGAAGTCTGCTGTCCCCTGACGAAGCATTCAAAGCCCAAAATAAACAAAGACGAGGCTATTATGAACTGCTTTGGAAAAGGGTGTGTGTGTTTGTGTGTGTGAGAGAGAGAGGAGCAAGAAAAGTATGGCTGGAACCAGATGGTCCTATTAAAAAGCTTAACCCATCTGTGAGATGACAGAAAAACTGCTGCTTGGACTGTCCTCTGTTAAAAAAACAAAACAAAAAAACTAGCAAATAGTACAGGTAAATCCTCGACATACGAGAACACTTGAGCCCAAAATTTCTGTTACTAAGTGAACTCAGGACCTCTCCAATATTCTAGGTTAGTTGAAAGAAAAAAGAAAGAAAGAAAGAAAGAAAGAAAGAAAGAAAGAAAGAAAGAAAGAAAGAAAGAAAGAAAGAAAGAAAGGGAGAGAGAGAGAGAGAGAGAGAGAGAGGGAGAGAGAGAGAGAGAGAGAGAGAGAGTTCTGTACCAGCCTACTACCGGCCCTGCAGATAAGGCAGGGACAACCCCTTTACAAGAAGGCAAGAGGCTGGAACTAAGCCTGCCAAATTTATTAACACAAAAGCAAACAGAGCAAAAACAAGACACGGTTGCCTTCAGCAAACCAGCCCTCCCACGCATTCCCCTTTTATACAGTTCAGGGCGTGGCTTCTCTCTGCCTACTTCCGAGGTCCCCCATTGCCTTCCTCTGTTTACTCCTGATTGACTGCCTCCTGCGTCGGGCGTCCTTGAACAGGGCCAGCTGTGGGTCATCTTCATCCACGCTGTCAGGCTCACACAGCTGGGTCTGCGTTGTAACCAGATGGGAGGGGCCTGGCTGAGGGCTCTCATAAGCAAGCTCTCCAACACCCTCAGCAACCTCTCCAACACCCCCTCCTCCTCCTCTGATTTGTCCGACCCAACTGCCAAACCCACAGGCTGACCCTGAATCACAACAGAGAGAGAGAGAAATAGCCAAGTGGCAAATATGATCCTGAGTGAGAAGAATCTAAGGGCAACTACTCAGCTACCCCTACTAACTCCTACAACCGTTCTGCATTTGTTCTGGTCTCCAGTCCTTTAATCATCTTAGTTGCTCTTCTTTGCACTTTTTCCAAAGTCTCAACATCTTTTTTTTGTAATCTCTTCTTGTGCTCAGCTCGGAATCTGAACTTGTGTGATGTGTGTGCTTTCTGAGGACCTCTTTGGGCTATGTGAATAAACACCTTTAGAACTCTTGCTGTAGATGCATGTGAAGGGAGGAGGGCAGCACAACTATTTGTAATTTCATTTCTAAGTTAAAGGATTCCCTTCAGTTGGTTTCTTCATCCACCAAGGGTGATGTACTTTCAATATAGGCTAAAACCCCATGTTGATGAGAAGAAACCAGACTTTTCATTGAAAGATCACATAGATGCAGAGTGTCTTTAAAAAAATACCCAACACCCTCTATTACTCTGGATACAGTGAGAACAGTGGTGGGATTCAAATAACTGAACAACCGGTTCTCTGTGTGGATGCAGGACTGGGTGTCTAGGCCTAAAATGGAGTTCCAGAAGTGGCATCCATGTATTTCCGGGAGGCCGTTCAAGGCCTGGGAGGCCTCCTCCAGGCCTCTGATGCCAAGAATGGACCTCTGGAACTGGTATCCATGCACTTCCGGTGGGCCATTCAATGCCTGGGAGGCCTCCTCCAGGCCTCTGATGCCAAGAATGGACTTCCGGAACTGGTATCCATGCACTTCCGGTGGGCCATTCAATGCCTGGGAGGCCTCCTCCAGGCCTCCAAGGCCTAGAACGGACTTCCGGAAGCAGTGTGCATTCAGCCGGTTCTCCAACCTCAACAAAATTTAGCTACCGGTTCTACCGAACCGGTGCAAACTGGCTGAATCCCACCACTGAGTGAGATAATATTCTTCAAAGCAGAATTCAGCTAAGCTTTTGTTTGTTATCCTCTCTCACATGTCTGTTTCTTTCCCCCAAGGTGACTTACAGCTCTTCCTGCAAAGTTGTGCAAGTGAAGATAGGCAGATAGAAATACTGCATTTGTGCCAATATGTGTAGCCATAAGTCTAGACCCAAGTCTGAAAAGATTACCTCCATATTCCAAACCGAAGGGAAACACCTGTGATACACCGGGGCTACCCTAAAAAGGGCTTTTAAGAATTTAAATTGGATAACCTTCACAGGTCAATAATCCTAATAAACAGAGCCTTGCAAAGTCCACAACATTTGGGCTGTGACCTTCACATTAAAAACCTTGTGAGTGCCTGCTCTATAATTTCCCCCAGAGTCAAGAAAAGTCTTGAATGGTCCTAGCACTCCCTCAGGCCATCTGCTTCCAATTTTAGCTGCACCCTTTAGTGCTGGAGGAAGAGATAGCATTTCCTGGAAAATGAAAAGATTTCACTTGTTCAATTTGACTACCATTTACTTTGCACCGATGGCTGAAGTAAAAGGTATGACTTTTGTGGGGGTTTTGGTAACTAATAAGAACATATTTTCTTTTACGAAAACATACGAGCCGTGGACTTTTTATTTTATTTTATTTTATTTTATTTATTTATTTATTTACAAAAATCAGCTTTAGTCAGCTAGAACTGAAGGACCGGGGATAGGCAGGCATTATGGACAGCCTATCCTCTTGGACATTAGGTTTGGGGGAAAAACTCAGAAGGAAACTACATTTTTTAATATACATGTTGGTGAGTCAAAAAAAGAGAGTCTTATTTCATGAACATTTCTTTCCTTTTAAAAACAAAACAAAACAAACAGTGGTTCTAATTGGCCTTTGTTTTCATTTGCCATCCATCCACCCATCCACCCATCCATCCATCCATCCATCCATCCATCCATCCATCCAACCATCCATCCATCCATCCATCCACCCATCCACCCACCCATCCATCCATCCATCCATCCATCCATCCATCCATCCATCCATCCATCCATCCATCCATATCTAACTAATCTATCAAATTTATACAGCTATCCAACTCAAATATAAGTGACTCAGGGTGCCTTACAAAATAATAAAAAAGAAAAGAATGTATGATATAATAAAAACCCACAAACTGCTTGCTAATTGATTGCTAATTGATTCATGACATTCTAGTCCAATTCTTCTATTTCCATCTTCGTATGTATGTGTATCCTTTCCAGTTTGCTCAGAGTGAAGCATACATGTTCACAAACACACACCACCAGGATGTGTTTTTTTTTATAGATGCTACTAAAAAATCATATAGTAGTTCTATTGAACTCAACAGAATTTGTCAATTGGACTTTGGCTATCTTAAGTCCAATTGATTTCAGTTTTTATACTACAGTTAAGTTCAGTTGCATCTGACCTTGATAGCTCAGCACCAAAATTCCTTCAGGACCATCTCCTCCACTTAGTTTTGACCTGCACAATGTGGGAAACTCGATGACTAATACCCATTACTCTTAAGACTAGGAAAGACTAGCTGCCGGTTGAGCTCCGGATGGCACCTGACCTTTGCTCCTTCCGACGCGGCCTGAAGACCTACCTATTTGAGGAAGCCAGCCTGGCCTGATGGGGGATGTGCTGGGGTTTTTATTGGGGATTTTTATTGCTCTACTGTTTTTTAGCTCAGGCTCTTATTTAATTCTTTTTTAATTTTCGTATTCTGTATTTTTATGTGTCCTGTTCACCGCCCTGAGTCCTTCAGGAGAAGGGCGGTATACAAATATTTAATTTAATTTAATTTAATTTATTAATATTTCTATACCGCCCTTCTCTCGAAGGACTCAGGGCAGTGTACAGGGCAAGAATAAAACATAAAGTTACAAAAATTAAAAAGTAATTAAATACATGCCCATAAAAACAATAAATACATTAATAAAACCCCCCAATAAAATGATAATAAAAACCCCAGCAATCCCACCCTCAGGCCAGGCCGGCTTGTTCGAACAGGTATGTTTTCAGATCGCGGCGAAAGGAGCCAAGATCGGGCGCCGTCCGGAGCTCAACCGGTAACTGGTTCCATAACTCCGGGGCGCCCACAGAGAAAGATCTCCCCCTGGGGGCCACCAATCTACATTCTCTGACCGGTGGCACCCTGAGGAGTCCCTCTCTGTGGGAACACACAGGGCGGAGGGAAGTTGACGCCGGCAGCAGGTGTTCCCTAAGGTACTCCGGCCCCCTGCCATGTAGGGCTTTAAATACCATAACTAGTATAATAAAGATAAAAGAAAAAGATAAATATTTGGCTTGCAAATAGTGTTTTT